>NW_028321228.1:0-156745 GCF_062004578.1 Staurois parvus
CGCACTGGCTCTGCGTCCCCACACTGGCTCTGCGTCCCCCCTGTCCCCGCACTGGCTCTGCGTCTCCCCTGTCCCCGCACTGGCTCTGTATTGTCCCCGCACTGGCTCTGCGTCTCCCCTGTCCCCGCACTGGCTCTGTATTGTCCCCGCACTGGCTCCCTCTACATTATATATAAGGATGGCTGAGCTCTGTGATAGGCTGGTGGTGGGTGGTGGAGGGGGAGGGGCCCCATGGGATTCTGGGAGTCGTAGTCTCCTCTGTGATTGGCTGGGGGCTGGCAGTGCATGATGGGAGGAGGCTCCTGAGCTGGGACCAGGCTGAGTGTTTAACCCTCGCAGTGCCTCCTGCTGGGGGAGGAGAGGGGGTGACAGAGCCTCCGCCGCCTGCATGTCCCATCCCCCTCCCTGCTCACCCTGGAGCCCAAGAGCTGACACTCCAATGCCTCCCCCCTGCAGCCTCCTGTCACCTGCCTCTCCCTGGATCCCCTGATCCCCCCTCCCCCCGGTGACCTGCAGCCCTGCCCCGGGGTACAAAGTACCCTCTGAGTGTGACCGGGGCACCGCCGCCATGGCCGCCGTCTGGGTGAGTAGTGTCTCGGGGTCATGAGATGGGGCGACCAATAGGAGCAGATCCTGGGGGAGGGAGGGGGGAGGGGAACGCACTACGCAGGCTGGGAGTTGTAGTTCCACAAAATCTGTGTACACCGCTACTGCTAGTGTTGGCTGCGTGTGGAGGGCGTGCCTAGGCTGGGAGCGCAGCAGAGCTCCGACTGGGGGAGGGAGAAGCAGCACCGCTGGGTGTCCTGAAAAGTCTGCCCCCCCTGGAGAGCCGGGGACATTCCGGGAGGATGCCGGGTCAGAACCCATTTCCTGCCGGATTCCTGTTCTGGAACTGGAGGTGACACCAGAACGGGCCAATCGTAAAACAGAACATCCAAGTCTGGACCCCCTGAGTCCTGCGTGTCGGGCCCTTCAGCACCAATGACAGCGTGCCGTCTTCTGTAATGGTTGTCTATGGGGCCCCCGAATTCCTGCAGGTGGTAGAGCCGCCCATTCGTCTCGGAAAAATGCCTCCAGGTCATGCAAAGTCCTTGGTGGTCTTCCATGACCCGAATGTTGGAGATCTCCCCAGAGCGGCTCGATGATATAAAGGTCAGGAGACTGTGATGGTCACTCCAGAACCTTCACCTTTTTCTGCTGCAACCACTGGAGGGTCAGCTTGGCCTTGTGCTCGGGGTCATTGTTGTGCTGGAAGGTCCAAGAGCGTCCCATGGGCAGCTTTCCTTCAGGACCAAAACAACCAAAGACTTTGCATGTGCAAAGCCTTTGGTGGTCTTCCATGAACAGCACATTTGAGATCTCCCTCAATGATATGAAGGCCAGGAGACTGTGATGGCCACTCCAGAACCTTCACCTTTTTCTGCCTGAAGGCCAGCTTGGCTTTCTGCTTAGGGTCATTGCCATGCTGGAAAGTCCATGATCGTCCCATGAGCAGCTTTCATCCAGGACCACAACGACCAAAGACTTCACATGTGCAAAGTCTTTGGTTGTCCTGCATGACCCGAACATTGGAGATCTCCCCAGAGGGACTCGATGATATGAAGGTCAGAAGACTGTGATGGCCACTCCAGAACCTTCACATTTTTCTGCTGCAACCACTGGAGGGCCAGCTTGGTCTTGTGCTTAGGGACATTGTAATACTGGAAAGTCCAAGATCGTCCCATGAGCAGCTTTCCTTCAGCACCAAAATGACCAAAGACTTTGCACGTGCAAAGTCTTTAATTGTCCTGCATGACCCGAACGTTGGAGATCTCCCCAGAGCAGCTATATGATTTGACGGTCAGAGGACTGTGATGGTCACTCCAGAACCTTCACCTTTTTCTGCTGTAACCACTGGAGGGCAAACTTGGCCTTGTGCTTAGGGACATTGTTCTGCAGTGAGAGTCCAAGATCGTCCCATGAGCAGCTTTCTTCAGGACCAAAACACCCAATGACTTCGCATGTGCAAAGCCTTTGGTGGGCTTCCATGAACAGCACATTTAAGATCTCCCCAGAGTGGCTCGATGATATGAAGGTCAGAAGACTGTGATGGTCACTCCAGAAACTTCACCTTTTTCTCCTGTAACCACTGGAGGGTCAACTTGGTCTTGTGCTTAGGGACATTGTAATGCTGGAAAGTCCTAGATCGTTCCATGAGCAGCTTTCCTGCAGAAGAATGCAAACTGCCTACAGGACCAAAACAACCAAAGACTTCGCATGTGCAAAATCTTTGGTCGTCCTGCATGACCCGAACTTCGGAGATCTCCCCAGAGTGGCTCGATGATATGAACGTCAGAAGACTGTGATGGTCACTTCAGAACCTTCACATTTTTCTGCTGCAACCACTGGAGGGCCAGCTTGGCCTTGTTCTTAGGCACATTGTAATGCTAGAAAGTCCTAGATCTTCCCATGAGCAGCTTTCCTCCAGGACCAAAATGACCAAAGACTTCGCATGTGCAAAGCCTTTGGTGGTCTTCCATGGAAAGCACATTTAAGATCTCCCCAGAGCGGCTCGATGATATGAAGGCCAGAAGACTGTGATGGTCACTCCAGAACCTTCACCTTTTTCTCCTGTAACCACCGGAGGATCATCTTGGCCTTGTGCTTAGGGACATTGTAATGCTGGAAAGACCAAGATTGTCCCATGAGCAGCTTTCCTTCAGGACCAAAATTACCAAAGACTTTGCACGTGCAAAGTCGTTGGTTGTCCTGCATGACCCGAACGTTGGAGATCTCCCCAGAGCAGCTATATGATTTGATGTTCAGAGGACTGTGATGGTCACTCCAGAACCTTCACCTTTTTCTCCTGTAACCACCGGAGGATCATCTTGGCCTTGTGCTTAGGGACATTGTAATGCTGGAAAGACCTAGATCGTCCCATGAGCAGCTTTCCTCCAGGACCACAACAACCAAAGACTTCACATGTGGAAAGTCTTAGGTTGTCCTGCATGACCCGAACATTGGAGATCTCCCCAGAGAAGCTCGATGATATGAAGGTCAGGAGAACGATGGTCACTACAGAACCTTCACCTTTTTCTGCTATAACCACTGGAGGGCCAACTTGGCCTTGTGCTTAGGGACATTGTCCTGCTGTGAGAGCCCAAGATCGTCCCATGAGCAGCTTTCCTTCAGGACCAAAACACCCAATGACTTTCATGAGCAAAGCCTTTGGTGGGCTTCCATAAACAGCACATTTAAGATCTCCCCAGAGTGGCTCAATGATATGAAGGCCAGAAGACTGTGATGGTCACTCCAGAAACTTCACTTTTTTCTGCTGTAACCACTGGAGGGTCAACTTGGTCTTGTGCTTAGGGACATTGTCCTGATGGAAAGTCCAAGATCGTCCCATGAGCAGCTTTCCTTCAGGACCAAAATGACCAAAGACTTCGCACGTGCAAAGTCTTTAATTGTCCTGCATGACCCGAACGTTGGAGATCTCCCCAGAGCAGCTATATGATTTGACGGTCAGAGGACTGTGATGGTCACTCCAGAACCTTCACCTTTTTCTGCTGTAACCACTGGAGGGCAAACTTGGCCTTGTGCTTAGGCACATTGTAATGCTGGAAAGTCCTAGATCTTCCCATGAGCAGCTTTCCTCCAGGACCAAAATGACCAAAGACTTCGCATGTGCAAAGCCTTTGGTGGTCTTCCATGGACAGCACATTTGAGATCTCCCCAGAGCGGCTCGATGATATGAAGGCCAGAAGACTGTGATGGTCACTCCAGAACCTTCACCTTTTTCTCCTGTAACCACCGGAGGATCATCTTGGCCTTGTGCTTAGGGACATTGTAATGCTGGAAAGACCAAGATCGTCCCATGAGCAGCTTTCCTTCAGGACCAAAATTACCAAAGACTTTGCACGTGCAAAGTCGTTGGTTGTCCTGCATGACCCGAACGTTGGAGATCTCCCCAGAGCAGCTATATGATTTGATGTTCAGAGGACTGTGATGGTCACTCCAGAACCTTCACCTTTTTCTCCTGTAACCACCGGAGGATCATCTTGGCCTTGTGCTTAGGGACATTGTAATGCTGGAAAGACCTAGATCGTCCCATGAGCAGCTTTCCTCCAGGACCACAACAACCAAAGACTTCACATGTGGAAAGTCTTAGGTTGTCCTGCATGACCCGAACATTGGAGATCTCCCCAGAGAAGCTCGATGATATGAAGGTCAGGAGAACGATGGTCACTACAGAACCTTCACCTTTTTCTGCTATAACCACTGGAGGGCCAACTTGGCCTTGTGCTTAGGGACATTGTCCTGCTGTGAGAGCCCAAGATCGTCCCATGAGCAGCTTTCCTTCAGGACCAAAACACCCAATGACTTTCATGAGCAAAGCCTTTGGTGGGCTTCCATAAACAGCACATTTAAGATCTCCCCAGAGTGGCTCAATGATATGAAGGCCAGAAGACTGTGATGGTCACTCCAGAAACTTCACTTTTTTCTGCTGTAACCACTGGAGGGTCAACTTGGTCTTGTGCTTAGGGACATTGTAATGCTGGAAAGACCTAGATCGTTCCATGAGCAGCTTTCCTTGAGGACCAAAATGACCAAAGACTTCGCACGTGCAAAGTCTTTAATTGTCCTGCATGACCCGAACGTTGGAGATCTCCCCAGAGCAGCTATATGATTTGACGGTCAGAAGACTGTGATGGTCACTCCAGAACCTTCACCTTTTTCTGCTGTAACGACTGGAGGGCAAACTTGGCCTTGTGCTGAGGGACATTGTTCTGCTGTGAGAGTCCAAGATCGTCCCATGAGCAGCTTTCTTCAGGACCAAAACACCCAATGACTTCGCATGAGCAAAGCCTTTGGTGGGCTTCCATGAACAGCACATTTAAGATCTCCCCAGAGCGGCTCGATGATATGAAGGTCAGAAGACTGTGATGGTCACTCCAGAAACTTCACCTTTTTCTCCTGTAACCACTGGAGGGTCAACTTGGTCTTGTGCTTAGGGACATTGTAATGCTGGAAAGTCCTAGATCGTCCCATGAGCAGCTTTCCTGCAGAAGAATGCAAACTGCCTACAGGACCAAAACAACCAAAGACTTCGCATGTGCAAAATCTTTGGTCGTCCTGCATGACCCGAACTTCGGAGATCTCCCCAGAGTGGCTCGATGATATGAACGTCAGAAGACTGTGATGGTCACTTCAGAACCTTCACATTTTTCTGCTGCAACCACTGGAGGGCCAGCTTGGCCTTGTTCTTAGGCACATTGTAATGCTGGAAAGTCCTAGATCTTCCCATGAGCAGCTTTCCTCCAGGACCAAAACGACCAAAGACTTCGCATGTGCAAAGCCTTTGGTGGTCTTCCATGGAAAGCACATTTAAGATCTCCCCAGAGCGGCTCGATGATATGAAGGCCAGAAGACTGTGATGGTCACTCCAGAACCTTCACCTTTTTCTCCTGTAACCACCGGAGGATCATCTTGGCCTTGTGCTTAGGGACATTGTAATGCTGGAAAGACCAAGATCGTCCCATGAGCAGCTTTCCTTCAGGACCAAAATTACCAAAGACTTTGCACATGCAAAGTCGTTGGTTGTCCTGCATGACCCGAACGTTGGAGATCTCCCCAGAGCAGCTATATGATTTGATGTTCAGAGGACTGTGATGGTCACTCCAGAACCTTCACCTTTTTCTCCTGTAACCACCGGAGGATCATCTTGGCCTTGTGCTTAGGGACATTGTAATGCTGGAAAGACCTAGATCGTCCCATGAGCAGCTTTCCTCCAGGACCACAACAACCAAAGACTTCACATGTGGAAAGTCTTAGGTTGTCCTGCATGACCCGAACATTGGAGATCTCCCCAGAGAAGCTCGATGATATGAAGGTCAGGAGAACGATGGTCACTACAGAACCTTCACCTTTTTCTGCTATAACCACTGGAGGGCCAACTTGGCCTTGTGCTTAGGGACATTGTCCTGCTGTGAGAGCCCAAGATCGTCCCATGAGCAGCTTTCCTTCAGGACCAAAACACCCAATGACTTTCATGAGCAAAGCCTTTGGTGGGCTTCCATAAACAGCACATTTAAGATCTCCCCAGAGTGGCTCAATGATATGAAGGCCAGAAGACTGTGATGGTCACTCCAGAAACTTCACTTTTTTTCTGCTGTAACCACTGGAGGGTCAACTTGGTCTTGTGCTTAGGGACATTGTCCTGATGGAAAGTCCAAGATCGTCCCATGAGCAGCTTTCCTTCAGGACCAAAATGACCAAAGACTTCGCACGTGCAAAGTCTTTAATTGTCCTGCATGACCCGAACGTTGGAGATCTCCCCAGAGCAGCTATATGATTTGACGGTCAGAAGACTGTGATGGTCACTCCAGAACCTTCACCTTTTTCTCCTGTAACCACCGGAGGATCATCTTGGCCTTGTGCTTAGGGACATTGTAATGCTGGAAAGACCTAGATCGTCCCATGAGCAGCTTTCCTCCAGGACCACAACAACCAAAGACTTCACATGTGGAAAGTCTTAGGTTGTCCTGCATGACCCGAACATTGGAGATCTCCCCAGAGAAGCTCGATGATATGAAGGTCAGGAGAACGATGGTCACTACAGAACCTTCACCTTTTTCTGCTATAACCACTGGAGGGCCAACTTGGCCTTGTGCTTAGGGACATTGTCCTGCTGTGAGAGCCCAAGATCGTCCCATGAGCAGCTTTCCTTCAGGACCAAAACACCCAATGACTTTCATGAGCAAAGCCTTTGGTGGGCTTCCATAAACAGCACATTTAAGATCTCCCCAGAGTGGCTCAATGATATGAAGGCCAGAAGACTGTGATGGTCACTCCAGAAACTTCACTTTTTTCTGCTGTAACCACTGGAGGGTCAACTTGGTCTTGTGCTTAGGGACATTGTCCTGATGGAAAGTCCAAGATCGTCCCATGAGCAGCTTTCCTTCAGGACCAAAATGACCAAAGACTTCGCACGTGCAAAGTCTTTAATTGTCCTGCATGACCCAAACGTTGGAGATCTCCCCAGAGCAGCTATATGATTTGACGGTCAGAGGACTGTGATGGTCACTCCAGAACCTTCACCTTTTTCTGCTGTAACCACTGGAGGGCAAACTTGGCCTTGTGCTTAGGCACATTGTAATGCTGGAAAGTCCTAGATCTTCCCATGAGCAGCTTTCCTCCAGGACCAAAATGACCAAAGACTTCGCATGTGCAAAGCCTTTGGTGGTCTTCCATGGACAGCACATTTGAGATCTCCCCAGAGCGGCTTGATGATATGAAGGCCAGAAGACTGTGATGGTCACTCCAGAACCTTCACCTTTTTCTCCTGTAACCACCGGAGGATCATCTTGGCCTTGTGCTTAGGGACATTGTAATGCTGGAAAGACCTAGATCGTTCCATGAGCAGCTTTCCTTCAGGACCAAAATGACCAAAGACTTCACATGTGCAAAGTCTTAGGTTGTCCTGCATGACCCGAACGTTGGAGATCTCCCCAGAGCAGCTATATGATTTTACGGTCAGAGGACTGTGATGGTCACTCCAGAACCTTCACCTTTTTCTCCTGTAACCACTGGAGGGTCAACTTGGTCTTGTGCTGAGGGACATTGTAATGCTGGAAAGTCCAAGAAAGTCCCATGAGCAGCTTTCCTGCAGAAGAATGCAAATTGCTTCCAGGACCAAAACAACCAAAGACTTCGCATGTGCAAAGTCTTTGGTCGTTCTGCATGACCCGAACTTCAGAGATCTCCCCAGAGCGGCTCGATGATATGAATGTCAGAAGACTGTGATGGTCACTTCAGAACCTTCACCTTTTTCTGCTGTAACCACTGGAGGGTCATCTTGGCCATCATCTTGGCCATCATTGTCCTGCTGGAAAGTCCAAGAGCGTCCCATGAGCAGCTTTCCTGCAGAACACAAAATGCCAGGACCAAAACGACCAACAACTTTGCATGAGCAAAGTCTTTGGTGGTCTTCCATGAACTGCATATTTGAGATCTCCCCAGAGCGGCTCAAAGATATGAAAGAAGACTGTGATGGTCACTCCACAACCTTCACCCATATCTGATGTAACCACTCCAGGGTCAACTTGGCCTTGTGCTTGGGGTCATTGTCCTGCTGGAGAGTCCAAGAGCGTCCCATGAGCAGCTTTTCTGCAGAACCCAAATTGCCTCCAGGACCAAAACACCCAACGACTTTGCATGAGCAAAGCCTTTGGTGGTATTGCATGAACCGCACATTGGAGATATCCACCAGAACCTTCACCTTTTTCTGCTGCAACCACTGGAGGGTCAACTTGGCCTTGTGCTTAGGGACATTGTCCTGCTGTGAGAGTCCACGATCGTCCCATGAGCAGCTTTCCTGCAGAACACAAAATGCCAGGACCAAAACGACCAAACGACTTTGCATGAGCAAAGCCTTTGGTGGTCTTCCGGGAACCACACATTTGAAATCTCCCCAGAGTGGCTCGATGATATGAAGGCCAGAAGACTGTGATGGTCACTCCAGAAACTTCACTTTTTTCTGCTGTAACCACAGGAGGGCCAACTTGGTCTTGTGCTTAGGGACATTGTCCTACTGGAAAGTCCAAGATTGTCCTTTGCTCACCTTCCACGCAGAACAGATTTCCTCCAGGACCAAAGCAATCAAAGACTTCTAATGTGCAAAGCCTTTGGTCGTCCTGCAAGACCCGAAAATTGGTGACCTCCCCAGAGCTGCTCAATGATATTAAGGTCAGGAGACCGTGATGGCCTCTCCAGAACCTTCACCTTTTTCTGCTGGAGGGCCAACTTGGCCCTCTGCTTAGGGTCATTGTAATGCTGGAAAGTCCAAGAGTGTCCCATACGTAGCTTTCCTGCAGAAGGACGCAAATTGTCTGCCAGTCTTTGGTGGTCTTGCATGGACCAGACTATAGAGGTCTCCCCAGAGCTTCTCGGTGATATTTAGGTCAGGAGACTGTGATGGTCACTCCAGAAACCTTCACCTTTTTCTGCTTGAGGGCCAGCTTGGCCTTGTGCTTGTGGTCATTGCCGTGCTGGAAAGTCGAAGACCGTCCCATGCGCAGAAGAACGTGAATTGTCTGCCAGTCTTTGGTGGCCTTGCATGAACCAGACTATAGAGGTCTCCCCAGAGCTTCTCGGTGATATTTAGGTCAGGAGACTGTGATGGTCACTCCAGAACCTTCACCTTTTTCTGCTTGAGGGCCAGCTTGACCTTGTGCTTCGGGTCATTGCTGGAAAGTCCAAGAGCGTCCCATGCTCACCTTTCACTCAGAAGAACACTATTACCTCCAGGACCAAAACAACCAAAGACTTCGCATGTGCAAAGTCTTTGGTCATCCTGCATGACCCGAATGTTGGTGACCTCCCCAGAGCGGCTTGATGATATTAAGGTCAGGAGACTGTGATGGTCACTCCAGAACCTTCACCTTTTTCTGCTTGAGGGCCAGCTTGTCTTTCTGCTTAAGGTCCTTGCCGTGCTGGAAAGTCCAAGAGCGTCCCACGCGTAGCTTTGCTGCAGAAGAACGCAAATTGTCTGCCAGTCTTTGGTGGCCTTTCATGAACCAGACTATAGAGGTCTCCCCAGAGCGGCTCGGTGATATGAAGGTCAGGAGACAGTGATGGCCTCTCCAGATCCTTCACCTTTTTCTGCTTGAAGGCCAGCTTGACCTTGTGCTTCGGGTCATTGTCCTGTTGGAAGGTCCAAGAGCGTCCCATGCACAGAAGAACGCAAATTGTCTGCCAGGATTCTCTGATAACAATCTGCATTCATCTTGCCATTCATTTTCACAAGATTGCTTTAGAGCTCACCCCCCCCCCCCCAAAAGCATCAGTGAGCCACCACCATGCTTCACAGTGAGGGTGGTATTCTTGTCCCTAAAGGCCTTGTTGACCCCTCTCCAACCTATGGCTGTGACCATAAAGTTCTATTTTGGTCCCATCGCTCCAAATTGCAGAGTGTTGGAAGCTGTGAGGCGTGTCAAGGTGTGGTCGGCCATATTGTACCCGGGGCTTCTTTGTGGCATCGGCGCAGTAAAGGCTTCTTCTGGCAACTCCATCACGCAGCTCATTTTTGTTCGTCGTATTGCGTTCCTCGAAACAACCTCCAGAGCAGCCTGGATTCCTCCTGAGGTCATCTGTGGGGGGGGGTGTTCTTTTTTCTTTGTATCCCCAACAATTCTTCTGGCCGTCGTGGTGGCCATCTTTCTTGGTCTACCTGACCTTGGCTTGGTGTCAGGAGATCCCCGAATTTCCCCCCCGAAATATTTCACATTGAAGTCTCCTGAACTACGAGTCCTGAGTGCCGCCGGCGCTCACCGATCGTTGTTGGTCTTGTCTTCCAGATCCCCGCGTCCTTCGAGGAGGTGTCGGTCCATCTCACCGAGGAGGAGTGGAGTCTTCTACAGGACTGGCAGAAGGTCCTCTACAAGGAGGTGATGCAGGAGAACCTGGACTCTGCGCTGCTGTTGGGTAAGCAGGAACTCCTCCCGCCACGTGGGCCGCGCCGGTCTCCTTCATGGAGGATGGGAGGGCGGGGGTAGGAATAGAGATCCACACACCGGACATCTTCCTATCCTTTCAGATAATCTCCTTTCCCCGTTACGTTGGGAGGATTCGAAATTTGATTGTTGGGAGAAAGATATATGTGGGCTTTTTTTCCTATTCTATTCTTTACTATTCTATTCTCTTATTTATTCTATTATTTTCTATTCTATTCTATAAAACAGCCTAAGTAGGAATCCTCTTATTTCACTTTTATTTCTTTCTGTATTTATTGCAACGTGTTTCCATTTCAAATTCTAATTCAGATAAACATTCTGTTTTATGTTATTCTATTTGTTTCTATTCCTTTCTTTTCTATTCTGTTCTATTCTATTCCTTTCTTTTCTGTTCTATTCTATTCCTTTCTTTTCTATTCTGTTCTATCCTATTTTATTTTCTGTTCTATTCTATTCCTTTCTTTTTTTGTTCTGTTATATCCTATTCTTTTATTTTAGTCTGTTCTATTCCTCTTTTCTACTCTGTTCTATTCTATTCCTTTCATTTCTATTCTGTTCTATTCTATTTCTTTCTTTCTATTCTGTTCTATCCTGTAATTTTATTTTCTATTCTGTTCTATTCCTTTCTTTTCTATTCTGTTCTATCCAATTCTATTCCTTTCTTTTCTATTCTGTTCTATTCCTTTATATTCTGTTTCTTTATTTTATATTCTATTCTATTAAGCAGCCTAAGTAGGAGTCATCGTCCTATTTCACTTTTTTCCTTACTGTATGTATTGCAATATAATTCCATTTCAAATTCATTTTCAAAGTCTAATATGGATAAACATTCTGTTTTATTCTATTCCTTTCTTTTTTGTTCTGTTTTATTCTAATCTAGCCTATCCTGTTTTTTTATTTTCCCTTTTATTTTATCATATCCTTTTATTTTCTATTCTAGTCTGTTTTACCCTATTATTTTCAATTCCTTTCTTTTCTATTCCATTCTACTCTATTCTAATATATCCTGTTATTTTGTTTTCTATTCTATCCTATTCTATTCTTTCTTTTCTATTCTGTTCTGTTCTGTTCTATTCTTTCTATCCCGTTCTATTCTTTTTTATTCTATTTTATTCTATTTCTTTATTTTATATTCTATTCTATAAAGCAGCCTAAGTTCAAATTCTAATATGGATAGACATTCTCTTTTATTCTATTCCTTTCTTTTCTGTTTTATTCTAATCTAGCCTATCCTGTTCTTTTATTTTCCATTCTATTCTATCATATCCTTTTATTTTCTATTCTAGTCTGTTTTATCCTATTATTTTCTATTCTGCTTCTGTTTCTATTCTATTTTAATCTATCCTGTTATTTTGTTTTCTATTCTATCCTATTCTATTCTTTCTTTTCTATTCTGTTCTGTTCTGTTCTATTCTTTCTATCCCGTTCTATTCTTTTTTATTCTATTTTATTCTATTTCTTTATTTTATATTCTATTCTATAAAGCAGCCTAAGTTCAAATTCTAATATGGATAGACATTCTCTTTTATTCTATTCCTTTCTTTTCTGTTTTATTCTAATCTAGCCTATCCTGTTCTTTTATTTTCCATTCTATTCTATCATATCCTTTTATTTTCTATTCTAGTCTGTTTTATCCTATTATTTTCTATTCTGCTTCTGTTTCTATTCTATTTTAATCTATCCTGTTATTTTGTTTTCTGTGCTATCCTATTCTATTCTACTCTTTGCTATTCTATTCTAGTCTGTTCTATTCTATTCCTTTATTTTCTATCCTGTTCTATTCTTTTTTATTCTTTTCTATTCTATTAAGCAGCCTAAGTATGAGTATCAATCATCTTATTTCACTTTTTTCCTTACTGTATGTATTGCAATATATTTCCGTTTCAAATTCTAATACGGGTAAGCATTCTGTTTTATGTTATTCTTTTCTATTCTATTCCTTTCTTTTCTATTCTGCTTTTGTTTGTATTCTATTCTAATCTATCCTATTATTTTGTTTTCTATTCTATCCTATTCTGTCTGTTTTATTCATTTCTTATTCTATTCTATAAAACAGCCTAAGTAGGAATCATCCTCTTATTGCACTTTTATATCTCACTGTATTTGCTGCAACGTGTTTCCATTTCAAATTAATTTTTAAATTCTAATTCCGGTACACATTTTGTTTTATTTTATTTGTTTATTTTCTATTGTATTCTATTCTCTTCTTTCTATTCTACACGGCTCCAAAAAAATGAAAGGAAGACTCTGACAACCCATCAGATCCCAATGGGGAGGAATCTTCTGCTGGATCTCTATACTGATATGGACGGAATCCAGGACCCACTGCACCAGGAGGAACCCAGGACCCCCCAACTTAGGAGGAACCCAGGACCCCCCGACTTAGGAGGAACCCAGGACCCCCCGCACCAGGAGGAACCCAGGACCCACCGCACCAGGAGGAAGCCAGGACCCCCCAACTTAGGAGGAACCCAGGACCCCCCGACTTAGGAGGAACCCAGGACCCCCCGCACCAGGAGGAACCCAGGACCCCCCGCACCAGGAGGAACCCAGGACCCATTGCACCAGGAGGAACCCAGGACCCACCGTACCAGGAGGAAACCAGGACCCACCACACCAGGAGGAACCCAGGACCCACCGCACCAGGAGGAACACAGGACCCCCCTCACTAGGAGGAAACAAGGACCCACCACACCAGGAGGAACACAGGACCCCCCGCACTAGGAGGAACCCAGGGCCCCCCGCACTAGGAGGAACCCAGGACCCCCCGCACTAGGAGGAACCCAGGACCCACTGCACCAGGAGGAACCCAGGACCCACTGCACCAGGAGGAACCCAGGACCCCCCGCACCAGGAGGAACCCAGGACCCCCCGCACCAGGAGGAAACCAGGACCCACCGCACCAGGAGGAACACAGGACCCACCACACCAGGAGGAACCCAGGACCCCCCGCACCAGGAGGAACCCAGGACCCCCTGCACCAGCGTAGGGTCTGACAACGGGTCCAAGGATTTCATCCCCATACCTAATGGCAGTCAGGGGGCCATTGTCTAGCCTGTAGAGGTCTGTGTCCCTCCATGGAGATGCCTCCCCAGACCATCACTGACCCACCACCACAACGGTCATGCTGAACCATGTTACAGGCAGCAGAACGTTCTCCACGGCTTCTCCAGACCCTTTCACATCTGTCACATGTGCTCAGGGGGAACCTGCTCTCCTCTGTGAAAAGCACAGGGCGCCAGTGGTGGACCTGCCAATTCTGGGGATCAATGGCAAATGCCAATCCAGCTCTATGGTGCCGGGCAGTGAGCACAGGGCCACTAGAGGATGTTGGGCCCTCAGGCCACCCTCATGAAGTCTGTTTTTGATTGTTTGGTCAGAGACATTCACAACAGTGGCCTGCTGGAGGTCATTTTGTAGGGCTCTGGCAGGGCTCATCCTGTTCCTCCTTGTACAAAGGAGCAGATACCGGTCCTGCTGATGGGTTAAGGACCTTCTATGGCCCTGTCCAGCCCTCCTAGAGGAACTGCCTGTCTCCTGGAATCTCCTCCATGCTCTCGTCTCCTGGATTCTTCTCCATGCTCTCGTCTCCTGGATTCTCCTCCATGCTCTCGTCTCCTGGAATCTCCTCCATGCTCTCGTCTCCTGGAATCTCCTCTGTGCTCTCGTCTCCCGGAATCTCTTCCGTGCTCCCATCTCCTGGAATCTCCTCCGTGCTCTTGTCTCCTGGAATCGCCTCCGTGCTCTTGTCTCCCAGAATCTCCTCCGTGCTCTCGTCTCCTGGAATCTCCTCCATGCTCTTGTCTCCTGGAATCTCCTCCGTGCTCTTGTCTCCTAGAATCTCCTCCATGCTCTTGTCTCCTGGAATCTCCTCCGTGCTCTCGTCTCCCGGAATCTCCTCCATGCTCTTGTCTCCTGGAATCTCCTCCGTGCTCTTGTCTCTTAGAATCTCCTCCATGCTCTTGTCTCCTGGAATCTCCTCCGTGCTCTTGTCTCCTAGAATCTCCTCCATGCTCTTGTCTCCTGGAATCTCCTCCATGCTCTCATCTCCTGGAACCTCCTCCGTGCTTTCGTCTCCTGGAATCTCCTCCATGCTCTTGTCTCCTGGAATCTCCTCCGTGCTCTCGTCTCCCGGAATCTCCTCCGTGTTCCCATCTCCTGGAATCTCCTCCGTGCTTTTGTATCCTGGAATCTCCTCCGTGCTCTCATCTCCCAGAATCTCCTCCGTGCTCTCGTCTCCTGGAATCTCCTCCGTGCTCTCGTCTCCTGGAATCTCCTCAATGCTCTCGTCCCCTGGAATCTCCTCCATGCTCTTGTCTCCTGGAATCTCCTCCATGCTCTCATCTCCTGGAATCTCCTCCGTGCTCTCATCTCCCAGAATCTCCTCCGTGCTCTCGTCTCCTGGAATCTCCTCCGTGCTCTTGTCTCCTGGAATCTCCTCCATGCTCTCATCTCCCGGAATCTCCTCCGTGCTCTCGTCTCCTGGAATCTCCTCCGTGCTCTCATCTCCCAGAATCTCCTCCGTGCTCTCGTCTCCTGGAATCTCCTCCGTGCTCCTGTCTCCTGGAATCTCCTCCATGCTCCTGTCTCCTGGAATCTCCTCCATGCTCTTGTCTCCTGGAATCTCCTCCATGCTCCTGAGACTGTGCTGGGAGACACAGCACACCTTCTGGCAATGGCAGGTATTGATGTGCCATCCTGGAGGAGTTGGACTGCCTGTACAACCTCTGTAGGGTCCAGGTATGGCCTCATGCTACCAGTAGTGACACTGACCCGAGCCAAATGCAGAACTGGTGAAAAACAGTCAGAAAAGATGAGGAGGGAATAAATGTCAGTGGCCTCCACCTGTAACCATTCCTGTTTTGGGGGTCGTCTCATTGTTGCCCATCTAGTGCACCTGTTGGTAATTTCATGAACACCAAAGCAGCTGAAACTGATGAACAACCCCCTCTGCGACTTACCTGACCAGATCCTCTGCGACTTACCTGACCAGATCCTCTGCGACTTACCTGACCAGATCCATATCCCGGGAGAGAGAATCGACTTCATGCTGGACTCAGATTACAAAGTGTAACTTTCATTTTTTTGAGCCGTGTATTCTTTTCTATTCTATTCCATTTTATTCCTTTATTTTCTATTCTACTCTGTTTTACTCTTTTTGACTCTATTCTATTCAGTCCTATCCTAATATTTTATTTTATTTTATTCTGTTATATCTTATTCTATTTCTTTACGGTCTATTCCATTCTATTCTGTTTTATTCTATTCTATTTCTTTATGTTCTATTCCATTGTATTCTGTTTTATTCTATTCTATCCCATAAAGCAGCCTAACTAGGAATCGTGATCTTATTTCCCTTTTATACCTTATTGTATTGACTGCATTGTGTTTCCATTTCAAGTTCACTTTCTAATTCGTCTGATTCGTTTCGTTGTAATTTATTTTGGATCTGTTGAATTTCGTGATTCGGAAATTCTGTCACCTCCGACTAACAAACATTTTGCTCGAATTTGGATGTGTAACGAAACAAATCGCACCCGTCTAGTTAGGAACCCATAAAATTTTAGAAACGTTTTCTTTTTTAAAACGGTTTCAATTTTGATTTGTGTTTTTCAGAAGACCTCTGGGAGCCCCATATGAAATCCGAAGATATCTCCGAGGATGCAGAAGGTTCAGCATGGAAGGTGGAAGAACAGACTCAGCGGGACACGGTCCATTCGAAGAAATGGGGCGATATGTACAAGAACTTCCACGGTGTGCTGGACAAAGTACCCCATCGATGCTCTGATTGCCGAGAGGTCCTAGGAAGCTGGTCTCTTCTCGTTGACCACAAACGAAGCCACCAGAGATGCAAACCCAATGCAAACCATCAGCCATTCATTCCGACAATCCAACAAACCAAACAGGACCAGGCGAGGCTCTATAGTCTCCGTGTACGCAGAAAGTGGTCCTCCTCGGATCTACATCCGATTTCAAGATGGGGTCTGTCTACCAACGAAGATCCGCCAATGTACCCAGAAAGAGTGGACGCCATAGCAGGTAGCAAAGCCTTCATCGTGAAATATAAGGAATCGAAAAATTACGTCGGCGCAAAGACTTTTGGCCAGTTGGGAAACGTGGTGGAGAACGGAAAGCAGCTGTTGAAATGTTTCAGCTGTCCAAAAATATTCACCGACGTCAACCTGTTCATCGAGCACAAAAAGTCACACAAAGAAAACAAGAGCTTCGCCTGCCCCGACTGCGGGAAAGGTTTCGTCAGGAAGTCCGTCCTGAAGCTTCACCGAAGGACTCACACTGGAGAACGTCCTTTCGCATGCTCCGAGTGCGGCAAACGCTTCAGCCAGAGGTTCAACCTTGTGATTCACCAGCGGATTCACTCCGGGGAAAAACCTTACAAGTGTCCCTCCTGCGATAGAAGTTTCCGGTACAAGCCAGCTCTTATGAGGCACGAGGACAAATGTGTGAAGGCCAATCACAGAACACGTCCTGGAGGAAAGTCCAAAAGCTCACAACGGCCTCCTCCAACTGTTGTTCAGCCAGAAGTTAAGACCTTGCCCAGTAGGCCACCGTCATTTTCCACCTCAAATGCGAAACCCTATCCTGTATCCCAGGCCACCGGTGGTCAAGGTACGGACAGTTGCACCTTGCAACGCTCGTCGCCTAAACCACCAATCTCTTCACCAACCCCTGTCTGTTCTCAGTTGGTTCCTCGAGTCAAATCATCATCCAGACTTCTCACCGGTCTTAAATCAGGAAGCAAGCAATCCACGTTATCAAACAATTCCATCTGTGAGCAATCTGGTACTAAGCCTCGGTTTTTGGCATCGTCAAGCGGTCAAGCTCCATCTTCATCCATTTCTTCCATCAATCATAAATCGGGAGGCAAGCAATCCTCGTTATCAAACAATTCCATCTGTGAGCAATCTGGTACTAAGTCTGTGGCATCTTCTCCACCAAGCGGTCAAGGTCCATCTTCATCCACTACTTCCATCAGTCATAAATCGGGAGGCAAACCTTTGGCATGTGCCCCAACTTATAGACATTATCCATCCGCTAATAAACGCCAAGAAATAGGTCCTTCTCCGAAAGCAGTGGTCATTCGTCAGTCCGGCTCAACAACATCTTCTGCTACTTATCCTTTTCTAAAGGTGGGGACTCAACCCAACTTGTCCTCAGAGTCTAGTCCTCCTCCAGGAGGAAAACCTCGTTTGATTTCATCTTCTACAAATAATCACCAGTCGAGTTTGAAACTTCCTCCAGTCTTGTTTCCTGCCATGCATCCAGCAGAAAGCGGCAAATGTTCCTCCGTCCCGTCGCCTTCGTTCAGCCAAGGCTTTAAATCTCCCACAGCTTCATTGCTACCTAAATATCACCCGTTGTATTCAAAGTATCATTCGATGTCGTCATCTTTCCATTCCATCGTCAGAGGATCAAAGCCTGTTTCTTCTACGTCTTGTCCATTGAGTAATAACAGTGTGTTACCCTCGTGCAAACCTCTTCGATCTGCTTCCTCTAGTCCTTCAACCTCAGACTATAAAACTTCCTTTGTAAAAAACCCTTCATCGTCATCCTCCTCCTCCTCAGTCTACCATGCATCCCTTGCTAAACGTTCCTCCTCTGAGTGTCATAGATCTCACGTGAAATGTTCAACATCGTTTAGCTCACCAAAGTATTCATATCATGCCAACTCTCCCTCTTCGCCATCTGTGACCACATGTCCTCCGTCAGTGCAGTCCATCCTTCATCATTCATCCAGTGCTAAGCTCCACTCTCCACTGACCTCATCAAAATTGCCTTCACCTCATTCCTCACCGGTAGGTAATAAACCTTCATATAAGCCACCATTGGTCTTGCCTTCCCCCAGCTGTAGTTCATCTGGTAACAAGTCACCCTCACGGTCATCACCCTTTATCTGTGATAAATCATTCCCCCATTTTCCGGTCTCCATGCCCAAAAATTCTTCCTCAGCTCCAACACTTCAACGATCAGCGATGGCCAGGAAGTCGATGGTGAACTCGGCAAAAGAAGCAAAACGGACAGAAATGAAGGAAGTTGGTGAGACAATGCAACCCGTTGAGAATCTCTTCAAATGCAGCCAATGTGGGAGCTCTTTTACAGACTTAGGCCAGTTTACGGAGCACCAGGAGACCCACTTGGGACCTAAGAACACGTGCCCAGAATGTAATAAGAGTTTCCATAGGAGGTCCACGCTCCTCCTCCACAAAAGAACTCACACGGGCGAAAAACCGTACACTTGTACCGAATGCGGCAAGAGTTTTAGCCAGCGTTTTAACCTGGTGGTTCACCAACGTATTCACACGGGGGAGCGACCTTATATCTGCAGTGAGTGCAACAAAGCTTTCCGCTACAGAACAGGCCTCCTCCGTCATCAGAGGCATGCTCTTTGCACGAGGAAACGATCTGCTGAGAATTTTCCCGTCGTTCCACCACCAGTGGTGCCACCAGCCTCTGGAGTAAAGAAATCGATCAGCTTGATAGATACTTGTCAAAGCTTATCAATGTCTAGTGTATTATTCTGTTCTGAATCGCCCGAGGATGAAACTAGGAAATCGCCACCTTCAGAAAATACCCAAGATAACATTCCTTTGCCACCAACCTCTACATCAACACCACAGACCTTGACTTGTGAGAACATCTCAACAAAGACTCCAATGCCCCCCCTTAAAGCTCCTATGAAAACCAAATTTCTGCTGAATAAACAAGAAAATGAGGTTTCTCGAGTGCCCTCTCCCTTTCCTCCTCCTTCTACCTCTCATACTCCATGTTCCTTTCACCCTCTGAACGTTGTGTTATCAGATCCACCACCTCAGGCACCACCAGTCCATGATATTGACCAAAACGCCAACAGACCAAAAACCAACGACAGTGATGCAAACAGCTCAGGTTGTAACGAGGACCCACAACTGGATGTGGAAAAGATGCAGTTGAAGTGCGAACACTGTAAGAGAAGCTTCGATAAGGCGGAAAAATTTCTGGAGCACCAGATCACGCACAACACGGCGCGGCACGTGTGCGTGGAGTGCGGAAAGGCCTTCAGCAAGACGTCACAGCTGGTCCTCCACCGGCGTACTCACACGGGCGAGAAGCCTTATTGTTGCCCCAAGTGCAGCAAACAGTTCAGTCAGAAGTTTAACCTCGTCGTTCACCAGAGGATTCACACCGGTGAAAAACCTTACAAATGTTCCGACTGCAGCAGAGAGTTCCGCTACCGCACCAGCCTGATCAAACACCAGAAATACGGCCTGTGCTCTTGACCGCCAACTCCCACACTACAAATGCCATTATAAAGACTCGCAGGAGGAGGGGGGGAATCCTCTGGCTCAGACCTCCGGAGATCCTCCTCCAGGCACTCAGGGATAACGTCAAACTCAATGCTAATTATTGTACTGTAAATGGTGAGGGCGGCTCCACACAACATTGATAGTTCATCGGGGCTGATTCACCTGCTGCCTCCTATTAAATTTTAGGTCCTCCAGTAGTGAGATGTTCCATCTGGTGTTCTGGTGCCCAATGATGCTTCATGGCACACTGCTGTCCCTATTTATAGAGTAAAATATCTGGAACATGGGAGATTCCTCGAAGAGTTGGAGCAGTTGGGCGGAGCTGGGAATCCAGGTGCAGAGATCTCACTATTGGAGTCCTAGGGTGATGGGAATAGCTGGTAATCAATCCATCCTTCGGGAGTGAAATGTCAGTGTTGGAGGTCGTGGCCTCCTAAAGGGTGATTCACCTGCTGCTTCCCTTCAAATTTTAGGTCCTCCAGTAGTGAGGTTTTCCATCCGGTGTTCTGGTGCCTCATGGCACACTGCTGTCCCTATTTATAGAGTAAAATATATGGAACGTGGGAGATTCCTCGAAGAGTTGGAGCAGTTGGGTGGTGCCCAATGTTGCCTCATGGCACTCTTCTGTCCCTATTTATAGAGTAAAATATATGGAACGTGGGAGATTCCTCGAAGAGTTGGAGCAGTTGGGCGGAGCTGGGAATCCAGGTGCAGAGATTTCACTATTGGAGTCCTGGGGTGATGGGAAAACCTGGTAGGCAATCCAGTCCTCGGGAGTGAAATGTCAGTGTTGGAGGTTGTGGTCTCCTAACGGGTGATTCACCTGCTGCTTCCCATTACATTTTAGGTCCTCCAGTAGTGAGATGTTCCATCTGGTGTTCTGGTGCCCAATGGTGCCTCATGGCACACTGCTGTCCCTATTTATAGAGTAAAATATCTGGAACATGGGAGATTCCTCGAAGAGTTGGAGCAGTTGGGCGGAGCTGGGAATCCAGGTGCAGAGATCTCACTATTGGAGTCCTAGGGTGATGGGAATAGCTGGTAATCAATCCATCCTTCGGGAGTGAAATGTCAGTGTTGGAGGTCGTGGCCTCCTAAAGGGTGATTCAACTGCTGCTTCCCTTCAAATTTTAGGTCCTCCAGTAGTGAGGTTTTCCATCCGGTGTTCTGGTGCCTCATGGCACACTGCTGTCCCTATTTATAGAGTAAAATATATGGAACGTGGGAGATTCCTCGAAGAGTTGGAGCAGTTGGGTGGTGCCCAATGTTGCCTCATGGCACTCTTCTGTCCCTATTTATAGAGTAAAATATATGGAACGTGGGAGATTCCTCGAAGAGTTGGAGCAGTTGGGCGGAGCTGGGAATCCAGGTGCAGAGATCTCACTATTGGAGTCCTGGGGTGATGGGAAAACCTGGTAGGCAATCCAGCCCTCGGGAGTGAAATGTCAGTGTTGGAGGTTGTGGTCTCCTAAAGGGTGATTCACCTGCTTCTCCCATTAAATTTTAGGTCCTCCAGTAGTGAGATTTTCCATCCGGTGTTCTGGTGCCTCATGGCACACTGCTGTCCCTATTTATAGAGTAAAATATATGGAACGTGGGAGATTCCTCGAAGAGTTGGAGCAGTTGGGTGGTGCCCAATGTTGCCTCATGGCACTCTTCTGTCCCTATTTATAGAGTAAAATATATGGAACGTGGGAGATTCCTCGAAGAGTTGGAGCAGTTGGGCGGAGCTGGGAATCCAGGTGCAGAGATTTCACTATTGGAGTCCTGGGGTGATGGGAAAACCTGGTAGGCAATCCAGTCCTCGGGAGTGAAATGTCAGTGTTGGAGGTTGTGGTCTCCTAACGGGTGATTCACCTGCTGCTTCCCATTACATTTTAGGTCCTCCAGTAGTGAGATGTTCCATCTGGTGTTCTGGTGCCCAATGGTGCCTCATGGCACACTGCTGTCCCTATTTATAGAGTAAAATATCTGGAACATGGGAGATTCCTCGAAGAGTTGGAGCAGTTGGGCGGAGCTGGGAATCCAGGTGCAGAGATCTCACTATTGGAGTCCTAGGGTGATGGGAATAGCTGGTAATCAATCCATCCTTCGGGAGTGAAATGTCAGTGTTGGAGGTCGTGGCCTCCTAAAGGGTGATTCAACTGCTGCTTCCCTTCAAATTTTAGGTCCTCCAGTAGTGAGGTTTTCCATCTGGTGTTCTGGTGCCCAATGGTGCCTCATGGCACACTGCTGTCCCTATTTATAGCGTAAAATATATGGAACATGGGAGATTCCTCGAAGAGTTGGAGCAGTTGGGCGGAGCTGGGAACCCAGGTACAGAGATCTCACTATTGGAGTCCCAGGGTGATGGGAATAGCTGGTAGGCGAGCCAGCCCTCGGGGCTGAAATGTCAGTGTTGAAGGTTGTGGCCCCCTAAAGGGTGATTCACCTGCCTCTTCCCATTAAATTTTAGGTCCTCCAGTAGTGAGATTTTCCATCCGGTGTTCTGGTGCCTCATGGCACTCTTCTGTCCCTATTTATAGAGTAAAATATATGGAACGTGGGAGATTCCTCGAAGAGTTGGAGCAGGTGGGCGGAGATAGGAATCCAGGTGCAGAGATCTCACTATTGGTGTCCTGGGGTGATGGGAAAACCTGGTAGGCAATCCAGCCCTCGGGAGTGAAATGTCAGTGTTGGAGGTTGTGGTCTCCTAACGGGTGATTCACCTGCCTCTTCCCATTACATTTTAGGTCCTCCAGTAGTGAGATGTTCCATCTGGTGTTCTGGTGCCTCATGGCACACTGCTGTCCCTATTTATAGAGTAAAATATATGGAACATGGGAGATTCCTCGAAGAGTTGGAGCAGGTGGGCGGAGATGGGAATCTAGGTGCAGAGATCTCACTATTGGAGTCCCAGGGTGATGGGAAAACCTGGTAGGCGATCCAGCCCTCTGGAATGAAATGTCAATGTTGGAGGTTGTGGCCTCCTAAAGGGTTATTCACTTGCTGCTTCCCATTACATTTTAGGTCCTCCAGTAGTAAGATGTTCCATCTGGTGTTATGGTGCCCAATGGTGCCTCATGGCACACTGCTGTCCCTATTTATAGAGTAAAATATATGGAACATGGGAGATTCCTCGAAGAGTTGGAGCAGTTGGGCGGAGATGGGAATCTAGGTGCAGAGATCTCACTATTGGAGTCCCAGGGTGATGGGAAAACCTGGTAGGCGATGCAGCCCTCGGGAATGAAATGTCAATGTTGGAGGTTGTGGCCTCCTAAAGGGTGATTCACTTGCTGCTTCCCATTACATTTTAGGTCCTCCAGTAGCGAGATGTTCCAATCTGTGTTCTGGTGCCCAATGGTGCCTCATGGCACACTTCTGTCCCTATTTATAGAGTAAAATATATGGAACGTGGGAGATTCCTTGAAGAGTTGGAGCAGTTGGGTGGTGCCCAATGGGGCCTCATGGCACACTTCTGTCCCTATTTATAGAGTAAAATATATGGAACGTGGGAGATTCCTTGAAGAGTTGGAGCAGTTGGGTGGTACCCAATGGGGCCTCATGGCACACTTCTGTCCCTATTAATAGAGTAAAATATATGGAACATGGGAGATTCCTCGAAGAGTTGGAGCAGTTGGGTGGTGCCCAATGGGGCCTCATGGCACACTTCTGTCCCTATTTATAGAGTAAAATATATGGAACATGGGAGATTCCTCGAAGAGTTGGAGCAGTTGGGTGGTGCCCAACGGTGCCTCATGGCACACTTCTGTCCCTATTTATAGAGTAAAATATATGGAACATGGGAGATTCCTCGAAGAGTTGGAGCAGTTGGGCGGAGCTTGGAATCCAGATGCAGAGATCTCACTATTGGAGTCCCAGGGTGATGGGAATAGCTGGTAGATGATCCAACCTTCGGGAGTGAAATGTCAGTGTTGGAGGTTGTGGCCCCCTAAGGGGTTTCATTTGTTTTTGCTGCTTAGTTGGTGAATGATTCCTCTGGTCAGCCCTGACAATAAAAGCTGCATTTATTAGATGTATCCGCCTCTTCACTTCATCTGAGACATAAACCTGTGAGGCACATCCATGTTCTAGGAACTGGAAAAAGGGATGGATTGTAGGTGTGGTTTATTTAATGACCAAGTTAAGCCCCTCCCCTCGTGTGACTTCCAAAACTATTCTCCCCCCATCTCCTGCTGTATATTATCAGAGCAGCTCTGGAGGCTCCGTGATCACCCAACAAGTCCTACAAGACTTGACTCCTCCAGCTCCCCTTCTGTAGGTGTCCTTGTCTCCGTAAATCCATCCCTCTCCCTATGTCTGTCGTATCCCAACCTCCCAAAACCTAACCTCCCAGCACTGGGAAGAAATCGGTGAAAATGTTACAAGAAATCAAGGCAGAGAGCATACTTCTAATTCTTCATTTGGGAAACAAACCTGAACAAGATAAAGTCTAATCACAAACTCCGTAAGGCAGCCTCTCTCAACCTTTACCCCCGGGGAACCCTTCAAATATTTTCCAGGTCTTGGGAAACGCCTAAAATAATATATGTACAGTGCGTGGGACATTTCCCCGATCACTAAATTGTGGAACGTCTTTAATAATATGGCATAGATAGCAAATTTGACACCCTGGGCGGATCTTTTTTTAAACTTTCTTACCCCATACAGGGGAGGGGCCTCTTCCATTGGTGGTCAGTGGAGACAGAAGATCAAATCGCTATTGCTTACTGCTCAAGGGACTCAAGGGTCTCAGAAGGGCATCCTAGTTGAGGGACTCAAGGGTCTCAGAAGGCATCCTAGTTGAGGGACTCAAGGGTCTCAGAAGGGCATCCTAGTTGAGGGACTCAAGGGTCTCAGAAGGCATCCTAGTTGAGGGACTCAAGGGTCTCAGAAGGCATCCTAGTTGAGGGACTCAAGGGTCTCAGAAGGCATCCTAGTTGAGGGACTCAAGGGTCTCAGAAGGCATCCTAGTTGAGAAAGGCTGCCTTAAGGGGCTCATTCAAACCTATGCGCTGAAAAATAAATAATGTACATTACCACACGTGCCTTTGTGCCTAATGGTGCTAGCTTAAGTGCTTAGTTACTATATATATATATATATACACACAGTGAAGGAAATGCATATTTGCTCCCCGGCTGATTTTGAATATTTGCCCACTCACAAAGAAACGATCGCTCTAAAAATCGAATGTTCGGTGTAACACTGAGAGACAGAATACAACAACAAATTCAGCAGAAATGCGTCTAACAAATGATGACGGATCTGCATGTTCATGAGGGAAAGAAGGATTTGATCCCCTTCACAAAACATGACTTAGTACTTGGTGGCAAATCCCTTGTTGGCAATCACAGAGGTCAGACGTCTCCTGGAGTTGGCCCCCAGGTTCGCACACATCTCAGGAGGGATTTTGGCCCACTCCTCTTGGCAGATCCTCTCCAAGTCATTAAGGTTTGGTGGCTGACGTTTGGCAACCCGAACTTTCAGCTCCCTCCACAGATGTTCAATCAGATTAAGGTCTGGAGACTGACTCCAGGACCTTAATGTGCTCCTTCTGGAGCCCCTCCTTTGTTGCCTTGGCCGTGTGTTTTGGGTCATTGTCATGCTGGAACACCCATCCACCACCCATTTTCAATACCCCGGCTGAGGGAAGAAGGTTCTCACCCAAGATTTGAGGGTACATTGCCCCGTCCATCGTCCCTTTGATGCGGTGCAGTTGTCCTGTCCCCGTAGCAGAAAAACTCCCCCAAAGCAGAATGTTTCCACCACCATGTTTCACAGTTGGGGTGGCGTTCTTGGGGTCATAGGCAGCATTCCTCCTCCAAACACAGCGAGTTGAGTTGATGCCAAAGAGCATCCTCCTGGTGCACGATAATGCCCGGCCTCATGTGGTGAGAGTATGCAGGTAGTTCCTGGAGGATGAAGGAATTGATACCACTGAATGGCCCCCACACTTGCCTGACCTAAATCCAATAGAACACCTCTGGGATGTCATGTTTCGGTCCATCTGACACCGCCAGGTTGCACCTCAGACTGTCCAGGAGCTCAGTGATGCCCTGGTCCAGATCTGGGAGGAAATCCCCCAGGACACCATCCATGGTCTCATTAGGAGCCTCCCCCGATGTTGTCAGGCATGCATACAAGCACGTGGGGGGCCACACAGACTACTGAGGACCATTCTGAGTTGCTGTAATGACATTTCAGCAAAATGGGTCAGCCTGCTGCATCATTTTTTCACTTTGACAGTGGCAGGGGGGACTAGAATATAAGGCCGTGGTATGGCATGGATTCAGCCCTGACAGTCTCCAGGGGCCACAGAAGATAAGTCCATGGTATGGTGTGGATCTAGCCCTGACTATGACAGGGGGCCATGGTAAGGTGTAGATCCAGCCCTGACAGTGACAGGAGGGCATAGAATCTTGATATGGTGTGGATCCGGCCCAGACAGTGACAGTGGGAATGGAATATAAGGCCATGCTATGGTGTGGATCCAGCCGTGACAGTGACAGTGGGAATGGAATATAAGGCCATGATATGGTGTGGATCCGGCCCAGACAGTGACAGTGGGAATGGAATATAAGGCCATGCTATGGTGTGGATCCGGCCCAGACAGTGAGAGTGGGAATGGAATATAAGGCCTAGGTATGATGTGGATCCAGCCCTGACAATGACAGGGAACATAGACAATAAGGCCAAGGTATGGTGTGGATCCAGCCCTGACAGTCTCCAGCGACCATGAAAGTTAAGGCCATGGTATGGTGGGGATCCAGCCCCGATAATGATGGGACCATGGAAGATAACGCCATTGTATGGTGTGGATCCAGCCCTGACAGCCTACAGGACCATAGAAGATAAGGCCATGGTACGGTGTAGATCTAGCCCTGACAATGATAGAGGACCATGGTAGGGTGTGGATCCGGCCCTGGCAGTCTCCAGCGGCCATGAAAAATAAGACCATGGAATGGTGTGGATCCAGCCCTGACAGTCTCCAGGGCCATAGAAGATAAGGCCATGGAATGGTGTGGATCCAGTCCTAACAATGATGAGGACCATGGAAGATGAGGCCATGGTATCATGTGGATCCAGCCCTGTCAATCTCCAGTGGCCATGGAAGATAAAGCCATGGCATGGTGTGAAATTATTCCAGCTCTGACAATGACAGGTGACCATAGATGATAAGGCCATGGTACGGTGTGGATTCAGCCCTGACAGTTACAAGAGGACATAGAAGATAAGGTCATGGTAAGGTGTGGATCCAGCCCTGAAAATGACAGTGGGACCAGAATATAAGGTCATGGTAAGGTGTGGATCCAGCCCTGACAATGATGGGGGCCATGGAAGATAAGGCCATGGTACGGTGTGGATCCAGCCCTGACAATGATGGGGGCCATGGAAGATAAGGCCATGGTAAGGTGTGGATCCAGCTCTGGTAATGTCAGGGGGCCATAGAAGATAAGACCATGGTACGGTGTGGATCCAGCTCTGACAATGACAGGGGGCCATGGAAGATAAGGCCATGGTACGGTGTGGAATTATTCCAGCTCTGACAATGACAGGGGGCCATGAAGGTAAGACCATGGTAAGGTGTGGATCCAGCTCTGACAATGACAGGGGGCCATGAAGGTAAGACCATGGTAAGGTGTGGATCCAGCTCTGACAATGACAGGGGGCCATGGAAGATAAGGCCATGGTATGGTGTGGATCCAGAACAAAACAAAAAATGGCAACTGCCCCAGGCTATAACTGGCTTTTGCAGCAAGGATACGTGAACCGGGCGACGCATGTCAAAACAAGAAAAAGAGGAAGGTTCAATGATCAACTTGCCAGCCAGTTTGCCAACAACCGAATTAACCTAACAGTATGCGTTAAAAACGGGTTTAGTTAGCACACATTTGCAAATACATACATAAACCACAGAGCCACATCACTGCACCCTGGTATTCTGTGGTCCTAACTCTACAAATTTTGAGAGCCCCCATAGTAGAGGCACATGTATTTAAAGGATAGATCAAGGGCAGGTGAACCTGAGGGAGCCCACCCCTCTTAAAGGTACAGGAGTGCATTGGACACCCAGCATGAAGCACAGTGGCAGCCAAGGTGTCCTAATGCACTTATTCCCCTAAAATTTAACAATACAAAAATTGGCAACTGCCCCAGTCTATAACTGGCTTTTGCAGCAAGGATACGTGAACCGGGCGACGCATGTCAAACAAGAATAGAGGATCCAGCCCTGACAGTCTCCAACGGCCATGGAAAATACAGCCATGATAAGGTGTGGAATTGTTCCAGCCCTGACAATGATGGGGGCCATGGAAGATAAGGCCATGGTAAGGTGAGGATCCAGCCCTGACAATGATGGGGGCCATGGAAAATAAGGCCATGGTAAGGTATGGATCCAGCCCTGACAATGATGGGGGCCATGAAAGATAAGGCCATGGTAAGGTGTGGATCCAACCCTGAGAATGATGGGGCCATGGAAGATAAGGCCATGGTAAGGTATGGATCCAGCCCTGACAATGATGGGGGCCATGGAATAAAAGGCCACGGTAAGGTGTGGATCCAGCCCTGAGAATGATGGGGGCCATGGAAGATAAGGCCACGGTAAGGTATGGATCCAGCCCTGACAATGATGGGGGCCATGGAAGATAAGGCCATGGTAAGGTATGGATCCAGCCCTGACAATGATGGGGGCCATGGAAGATAAGGCCATGGTAAGGTATGGATCCAGCCCTGACAATGATGGGGGCCATGAAAGATAAGGCCATGGTAAGGTGTGGATCCAACCCTGACAATGACGGGGGCCATGGAAGATAAGGCCACGGTAAGGTATGGATCCAACCCTGACAATGACGGGGGCCATGGAATAAAAGGCCACGGTAAGGTGTGGATCCAGCCCTGACAATGATGGGGGCCATGGAAGATAAGGCCACGGTAAGGTGTGGATCCAGCCCTGACAATGATGGGGGCCATGGAAGATAAGGCCACGGTAAGGTGTGGATCCAGCCCTGACAATGATGGGGCCATGGAAGATAAGGCCACGGTAAGGTGTGGATCCAACCCTGACAATGATGGGGGCCATGGAAGATAAGGCCACGGTAAGGTGTGGATCCAGCTCTGACAATGATGGGGGCCATGGAAGATAAGGCCACGGTAAGGTGTGGATCCAACCCTGATGGAGACAGGAGGACATTTTGGATAGTAAGGAAGGGTTCTAACCTGTCCCTTAGTGAGAGGAAATCCCCGGTTGTCACCAGAACTAGGATCCCCATTGGAAGATGTTCTCTCTATTCTTGTTCTGCTGACAACCCAAAATGTGGGACTTTCCTTCACTCTTGTTAATGACAGAAATATAGAGAGGGTGAGTCTCAATAACAGCGGTACAGACAGCAATAAAAACCTGACAGGGGTTCTCATCCCTCTCCACTCCATCCAAAACGAAAAAACGTTTTACATTCAGATATATTTTAAAATTAAAACACCAACAAAAAAAAAGTCCCTCCGCAGATTAGTCTCGGGTACCAACAATCATGTCTGGATGACCTTTGCGTCGACCACGCAAGCATCAAATCCTCATAAAATCCAACGCAAAAAAAATAGGGAAGTCGCCATCGCTCTTATCTGAGCCCTCGCCAGCCGGACTGAATCCGATCTTCAGGTAACAAGCAACGAAAATGCGTTTGTCGCAGCGTAGCGGGGAATAAAGAAAACGCACCCCTCAATATGCGATGTACCCTTCCCCCACATTGTCGCAGTAATGGAATATTTTATTCCACAGAACTTTCTGTAATATCTGGAGGGAGATATCAGGTAGAAATGTACAATTACATAAATGGTGCATTGGGGGAAATGACAGGAAAATGCATTCTTTCTATTTTATTGCAATTAATCCCAACAAAAAAATATATATGTATAACGAATCAGATAATAAATCAAAACCTGATCTACACTAAAAAAAAAATATAGATAATACGTTCGGGTGACAAAAAAACCTAAAAGATTAAATCTAAAGAACCGAAAGATCACCAATACAGAGAACTGTCTGTGACTACAGAGGTTCAGGACCTGAATATATAAATACAATGAATGGAGATTCCTTCCTCAGAAGAGATACAATGTATAGAGATGATGGGGATACAATGTATAGAGATGATGGGGATACAATGTATAGAGATGATGGGGATACAATGTATAGAGATGATGGGGATACAATGTATAGAGATGATGATGGGGATACAATGTATAGAGATGATGATGGGGATACAATGTATAGAGGTGATGGGGATACAATGTATAGAGATGATGATGGGGATACAATGTATAGAGGTGATGGGGATACAATGTATAGAGGTGATGGGGATACAATGTATAGAGGTGATGGGGATACAATGTATAGAGGTGATGGGGATACAATGTATAGAGGTGATGGGGATACAATGTATAGAGGTGATGATGGGGATACAATGTATAGAGGTGATGATGGGGATACAATGTATAGAGGTGATGATGGGGATACAATGTATAGAGATGATGATGGGGATACAATGTATAGAGATGATGATGGGGATACAATGTATAGAGGTGATGATGGGGATACAATGTATAGAGGTGATGGGGATACAATGTATAGAGGTGATGGGGATACAATGTATAGAGATGATGGGGATACAATGTATAGAGATGATGGGGATACAATGTATAGAGATGATGATGGGGATACAATGTATAGAGGTGATGATGGGGATACAATGTATAGAGATGATGATGGGGATACAATGTATAGAGATGATGGGGATACAATGTATAGAGATGATGGGGATACAATGTATAGAGATGATGGGGATACAATGTATAGAGATGATGATGGGGATACAATGTATAGAGGTGATGATGGGGATACAATGTATAGAGATGATGGGGATACAATGTATAGAGGTGATGGGGATACAATGTATAGAGATGATGGGGATACAATGTATAGAGGTGTAGGGGATACAATGTATAGAGGTGATGGGGATACAATGTATAGAGATGATGATGGGGATACAATGTATAGAGGTGATGATGGGGATACAATGTATAGAGGTGATGATGGGGATACAATGTATAGAGGTGATGATGGGGATACAATGTATAGAGATGATGATGGGGATACAATGTATAGAGGTGATGATGGGGATACAATGTATAGAGGTGATGATGGGGATACAATGTATAGAGGTGATGATGGGGATACAATGTATAGAGATGATGATGGGGATACAATGTATAGAGATGATGATGAGGATACAATGTATAGAGATGATGGGGATACAATGTATAGAGATGATGGGGATACAATGTATAGAGATGATGGGGATACAATGTATAGAGGTGATGATGGGGATACAATGTATAGAGGTGATGATGGGGATACAATGTATAGAGGTGATGGGGATACAATGTATAGAGGTGATGATGGGGATACAATGTATAGAGGTGATGATGGGGATACAATGTATAGAGATGATGATGGGGATACAATGTATAGAGGTGATGATGGGGATACAATGTATAGAGGTGATGATGGGGATACAATGTATAGAGGTGATGATGGGGATACAATGTATAGAGGTGATGATGGGGATACAATGTATAGAGGTGATGATGGGGATACAATGTATAGAGGTGATGATGGGGATACAATGTATAGAGATGATGGGGATACAATGTATAGAGGTGATGATGGGGATACAATGTATAGAGATGATGATGGGGATACAATGTATAGAGATGATGATGAGGATACAATGTATAGAGATGATGGGGATACAATGTATAGAGATGATGGGGATACAATGTATAGAGATGATGGGGATACAATGTATAGAGGTGATGATGGGGATACAATGTATAGAGGTGATGATGGGGATACAATGTATAGAGATGATGATGGGGATACAATGTATAGAGATGATGGGGATACAATGTATAGAGGTGATGATGGGGATACAATGTATAGAGATGATGGGGATACAATGTATAGAGATGATGGAGATACAATGTATAGAGGTGATGATGAGGATACAATGTATAGAGATGATGGGGATACAATGTATAGAGATGATGGGGATACAATGTATAGAGATTATGGGGATACAATGTATAGAGGTGATGATGGGGATACAATGTATAGAGGTGATGATGGGGATACAATGTATAGAGATGATGATGGGGATACAATGTATAGAGATGATGGGGATACAATGTATAGAGATGATGGGGATACAATGTATAGAGATGATGATGGGGATACAATGTATAGAGATGATGGGGATACAATGTATAGAGATGATGGGGATACAATGTATAGAGGTGATGATGGGGATACAATGTATAGAGGTGATGATGGGGATACAATGTATAGAGGTGATGATGGGGATACAATGTATAGAGATGATGATGGGGATACAATGTATAGAGGTGATGATGGGGATACAATGTATAGAGGTGATGATGGGGATACAATGTATAGAGATGATGATGGGGATACAATGTATAGAGGTGATGATGGGGATACAATGTATAGAGATGATGGGGATACAATGTATAGAGATGATGGGGATACAATGTATAGAGGTAATGATGAGGATACAATGTATAGAGATGATGATGGGGATACAATGTATAGAGATGATGATGAGGATACAATGTATAGAGGTGATGATGGGGATACAATGTATAGAGATGATGACGGGGATACAATGTATAGAGATGATGGGGATACAATGTATAGAGATGATGGGGATACAATGTATAGAGATGATGATGGGGATACAATGAATAGAGATGATGATGGGGATACAATGTATAGAGATGATGATGGGGATACAATGTATAGAGATGATGATGAGGATACAATGTATAGAGGTGATGATGGGGATACAATGTATAGAGATGATGGGGATACAATGTATAGAGATGATGGGGATACAATGTATAGAGATGATGATGGGGATACAATGAATAGAGATGATGATGGGGATACAATGTATAGAGATGATGGGGATACAATGTATAGAGATGATGGGGATACAATGTATAGAGATGATGATGGGGATACAATGAATAGAGATGATGATGGGGATACAATGTATAGAGATGATGGGGATACAATGTATAGAGATGATGATGGGGATACAATGTATAGAGATGATAGGGATACAATGTATAGAGGTGATGATGGGGATACAATGTATAGAGATGATGGGGATACAATGTATAGAGATGATGGGGATACAATGTATAGAGATGATGGGGATACAATGTATAGAGGTGATGATGGGGATACAATGTATAGAGGTGATGAAGATACAATGTATAGAGATGATGATGGGGATACAATGTATAGAGATGATGGGGATACAATGTATAGAGATGATGATGGGGATACAATGTATAGACGTGATGATGGGGATACAATGTATAGAGATGATGATGGGGATACAATGTATAGAGATGATGGGGATACAATGTATAGAGGTGATGATGGGGATACAATGTATAGAGATGATGATGGGGATACAATGTATAGAGGTGATGGGGATACAATGTATAGAGGTGATGATGGGGATACAATGTATAGAGATGATGATGGGGATACAATGTATAGAGGTGATGGGGATACAATGTATAGAGATGATGATGGGCATACAATGTATAGAGGTGATGATGGGGATACAATGTATAGAGGTGATGATGGGGATACAATGTATAGAGGTGATGATGGGGATACAATGTATAGAGGTGATGGGGATACAATGTATAGAGATGATGGGGATACAATGTATAGAGGTGATGATGGGGATACTATATATAGAGGTGATGATGGGGATACAATGTATAGAGGTGATGAGGATACAATGTATAGAGATGATGATGAGGATACAATGTATAGAGGTGATGATGGGGATACAATGTATAGAGGTGATGATGAGGATACAATGTATAGAGATGATGATGGGGATACAATGTATAGAGGTGATGATGGGGATACAATGTATAGAGGTGATGATGGGGATACAATGTATAGAGGTGATGATGAGGATACAATGTATAGAGATGATGATGGGGATACAATGTATAGAGGTGATGATGGGGATACAATGTATAGAGGTGATGATGGGGATACAATGTATAGAGATGATGGGGATACAATGTATAGAGGTGATGATGGGGATACAATGTATACAGATGATGATGAGGATACAATGTATAGAGGTGATGATGGGGATACAATGTATAGAGGTGATGATGGGGATACAATGTATAGAGATGATGGGGATACAATGTATAGAGATGATGATGGGGATACAATGTATAGAGATGATGATGGGGATACAATGTATAGAGATGATGGGGATACAATGTATAGAGGTGATGATGGGGATACAATGTATAGAGATGATGGGGATACAATGTATAGAGATGATGATGGGGATACAATGTATAGACGTGATGATGGGGATACAATGTATAGAGATGATGATGAGGATACAATGTATAGAGGTGATGATGGGGATACAATGTATAGAGATGATGGGGATACAATGTATAGAGGTGATGATGGGGATACAATGTATAGAAATGATGGGGATACAATGTATAGAGATGATGGGGATACAATGTACAGAGGTGATGATGGGGATACAATGTATAGAGATGATGATGGGGATACAATGTATAGAGATGATGATGGGGATACAATGTGTAGAGGTGATGATGGGGATACAATGTGTAGAGGTGATGATGGGGATACAATGTATAGAGGTGATGATGGGGATACAATGTGTAGAGGTGATGATGGGGATACAATGTGTAGAGGTGATGATGAGGATACAATGTATAGAGGTGATGATGGGGATACAATGTATAGAGGTGATGATGGGGATACAATGTATAGAGGTGATGATGGGGATACAATGTATAGAGATGATGATGGGGATACAATGTATAGAGGTGATGGGGATACAATGTATAGAGGTGATGGGGATACAATGTATAGAGATGATGATGGGGATACAATGTATAGAGGTGATGATGAGGATACAATGTATAGAGGTGATGATGGGGATACAATGTATAGAGATGATGGGGATACAATGTATAGAGGTGATGAGGATACAATGTATAGAGGTGATGATGGGGATACAATGTATAGAGGTGATGATGAGGATACAATGTATAGAGATGATGAGGATACAATGTATAGAGATGATGGGGATACAATGTATAGAGGTGATGATGGGGATACAATGTATAGAGGTGATGATGGGGATACAATGTATAGAGATGATGAGGATACAATGTATAGAGGTGATGATGGGGATACAATGTATAGAGGTGATGATGGGGATACAATGTATAGAGATGATGGGGATACAATGTATAGAGATGATGAGGATACAATGTATAGAGGTGATGATGGAGATACAATGTATAGAGATGATGGGGATACAATATATAGAGGTGATGATGGGGATACAATGTATAGAGGTGATGATGGGGATACAATGTATATAGATGATGATGGGGATACAATGTATAGAGGTGATGATGGGGATACAATGTATAGAGGTGATGATGGGGATACAATGTATAGAGGTGATGATGGGGATACAATGTACAGAGGTGATGATGGGGATACAATGTACAGAGGTGATGATGGGGATACAATGTATAGAGATGATGATGGGGATACAATGTATAGAGATGATGATGAGGATACAAAGTATAGAGGTGATGATGAGGATACAATGTATAGAAGTGATGATGGGGATACAATGTATAGAGGTGATGATGGGGATACAATGTGTAGAGGTGATGATGAGGATACAATGTATAGAGGTGATGATGGGGATACAATGTATAGAGGTGATGATGGGGATACAATGTATAGAGGTGATGATGGGGATACAATGTATAGAGATGATGATGGGGATACAATGTATAGAGGTGATGGGGATACAATGTATAGAGGTGATGGGGATACAATGTATAGAGATGATGGGGATACAATGTATAGAGGTGATGGGGATACAATGTATAGAGGTGATGATGAGGATACAATGTATAGAGGTGATGATGAGGATACAATGTATAGAGGTGATGATGGGGATACAATGTATAGAGGTGATGATGAGGATACAATGTATAGAGATGATGAGGATACAATGTATAGAGATGATGGGGATACAATGTATAGAGGTGATGATGGGGATACAATGTATAGAGGTGATGATGGGGATACAATGTATAGAGATGATGAGGATACAATGTATAGAGGTGATGATGGGGATACAATGTATAGAGATGATGGGGATACAATGTATAGAGATGATGAGGATACAATGTATAGAGGTGATGATGGGGATACAATGTATAGAGATGATGGGGATACAATGTATAGAGATGATGAGAATACAATGTATAGAGGTGATGATGGGGATACAATGTATAGAGGTGATGATGAGGATACAATGTATAGAGATGATGAGGATACAATGTATAGAGATGATGGGGATACAATGTATAGAGGTGATGATGGGGATACAATGTATAGAGGTGATGATGGGGATACAATGTATAGAGATGATGGGGATACAATATATAGAGGTGATGATGGGGATACAATGTATAGAGGTGATGATGGGGATACAATGTATAGAGATGATGATGGGGATACAATGTATAGAGATGATGATGGGGATACAATGTATAGAGATGATGATGGGGATACAATGTATAGAGATGATGATGGGGATACAATGTATAGAGATGATGATGGGGATACAATGTATATAGATGATGATGGGGATACAATGTATAGAGGTGATGATGGGGATACAATGTATAGAGGTGATGATGGGGATACAATGTATAGAGGTGATGATGGGGATACAATGTATAGAGATGATGGGGATACAATGTATAGAGGTGATGATGGGGATACAATGTATAGAGGTGATGATGGGGATACAATGTATAGAGGTGATGATGAGGATACAATGTATAGAGATGATGAGGGGGATACAATGTATAGAGGTGATGATGGGGATACAATGTATAGAGATGATGAGGATACAATGTATAGAGATGATGATGGGGATACAATGTATAGAGGTGATGATGGGGATACAATGTATAGAGATGATTGGGATACAATGTATAGAGATGATGATGGGGATACAATGTATAGAGATGATGGGGATACAATGTATAGAGATGATGATGGGGATACAATGTATAGAGGTGATGATGAGTATACAATGTATAGAGATGATGAGGATACAATGTATAGAGATGATGGGGATACAATGTATAGAGGTGATGATGGGGATACAATGTATAGAGGTGATGATGAGTATACAATGTATAGAGGTGATGATGGGGATACAATGTATAGAGATGATGGGGATACAATGTATAGAGATGATGGGGATACAATGTATAGAGGTGATGATGGGGATACAATGTATAGAGGTGATGATGAGGATACAATGTATAGAGGTGATGATGGGGATACAATGTATAGAGGTGATGGGGATACAATGTATAGAGGTGATGATGGGGATACAATGTATAGAGATGATGGGGATACAATGTATAGAGGTGATGATGGGGATACAATGTATAGAGGTGATGATGGGGATACAATGTATAGAGATGATGGGGATACAATGTATAGAGATGATGATGGGGATACAATGTATAGAGGTGATGATGGGGATACAATGTATAGAGGTGATGGGGATACAATGTATAGAGGTGATGAGGATACAATGTATAGAGATGATGGGGATACAATGTATAGAGATGATGAGGATACAATGTATAGAGGTGATGATGGGGATACAATGTATAGAGATGATGGGGATACAATGTATAGAGGTGATGGGGATACAATGTATAGAGGTGATGATGGGGATACAATGTATAGAGGTGATGGGGATACAATGTATAGAGATGATGGGGATACAATGTATAGAGATGATGGGGATACAATGTATAGAGGTGATGATGGGGATACAATGTATAGAGATGATGGGGATACAATGTATAGAGGTGATGGGGATACAATGTATAGAGGTGATGATGGGGATACAATGTATAGAGGTGGTGATGGGGATACAATGTATAGAGATGATGGGGATACAATGTATAGAGATGATGGGGATACAATGTATAGAGGTGATGATGGGGATACAATGTATAGAGGTGATGATGGGGATACAATGTATAGAGATGATGGGGATACAATGTATAGAGATGATGATGGGGATACAATGTATAGAGATGATGGGGATACAATGTATAGAGATGATGATGAGGATACAATGTATAGAGATGATGGGGATACAATGTATAGAGGTGATGGGGATACAATGTATAGAGGTGATGATGGGGATACAATGTATAGAGGTGATGATGGGGATACAATGTATAGAGGTGATGGGGATACAATGTATAGAGATGATGAGGATACAATGTATAGAGGTGATGATGGGGATACAATGTATAGAGATGATGGGGATACAATGTATAGAGGTGATGATGGGGATACAATGTATAGAGATGATGGGGATACAATGTATAGAGATGATGGGGATACAATGTATAGAGGTGATGATGGGGATACAATGTATAGAGGTGATGATGGGGATACAATGTATAGAGATGATGATGGGGATACAATGTATAGAGATGATGGGGATACAATGTATAGAGATGATAATGAGGATACAATGTATAGAGGTGATGATGGGGATACAATGTATAGAGATGATGATGGGGATACAATGTATAGAGGTGATGATGGGGATACAATGTATAGAAGTGATGATGGGGATACAATGTATAGAGATGATGATGGGGATATAATGTATATAGATGATGATGTGGATACAATGTATAGAGATGATGGGGATACAATGTATAGAGGTGATGATGGGGATACAATGTATAGAGGTGATGATGGGGATACAATGTATAGAGATGATGATGGGGATACAATGTATAGAGATGATGGGGATACAATGTATAGAGATGATAATGAGGATACAATGTATAGAGGTGATGATGGGGATACAATGTATAGAGATGATGAGGATACAATGTATAGAGATGATGATGGGGATACAATGTATAGAGGTGATGATGGGGATACAATGTATAGAGGTGATGATGGGGATACAATGTATAGAGGTGATGATGGGGATACAATGTATAGAGGTGATGATGGGGATACAATGTATAGAGGTGATGATGGGGATACAATGTATAGAGATGATGATGGGGATACAATGTATAGAGATGATGATGGGGATACAATGTATAGAGATGATGATGGGGATACAATGTATAGAGATGATGGGGATACAATGTATAGAGATGATGATGGGGATACAATGTATAGAGATGATGATGGGGATACAATGTATAGAGATGATGATGGGGATACAATGTATAGAGATGATGATGGGGATACAATGTATAGAGATGATGAGGATACAATGTATAGAGATGATGATGGGGATACAATGTATAGAGATGATGATGGGGATACAATGTATAGAGATGATGATGGGGATACAATGTATAGAGATGATGAGGATACAATGTATAGAGATGATGATGGGGATACAATGTATAGAGGTGATGATGGGGATACAATGTATAGAGGTGATGATGAGTATACAATGTATAGAGATGATGAGGATACAATGTATAGAGATGATGGGGATACAATGTATAGAGGTGATGATGAGTATACAATGTATAGAGATGATGATGGGGATACAATGTATAGAGGTGATGATGGGGATACAATGTATAGAGGTGATGATGGGGATACAATGTATAGAGGTGATGATGGGGATACAATGTATAGAGGTGATGATGGGGATACAATGTATAGAGATGATGGGGATACAATGTATAGAGATGATGATGGGGATACAATGTATAGAGATGATGATGGGGATACAATGTATAGAGGTGATGATGAGTATACAATGTATAGAGGTGATGATGGGGATACAATGTATAGAGATGATGATGGGGATACAATGTATAGAGGTGATGATGGGGATACAATGTATAGAGGTGATGATGAGTATACAATGTATAGAGATGATGAGGATACAATGTATAGAGATGATGGGGATACAATGTATAGAGGTGATGATGAGTATACAATGTATAGAGATGATGATGGGGATACAATGTATAGAGATGATGGGGATACAATGTATAGAGATGATGGGGATACAATGTATAGAGGTGATGATGGGGATACAATGTATAGAGGTGATGATGGGGATACAATGTATAGAGATGATGGGGATACAATGTATAGAGATGATGGGGATACAATGTATAGAGGTGATGATGGGGATACAATGTATAGAGGTGATGATGGGGATACAATTTATAGAGATGATGATGGGGATACAATGTATAGAGGTGATGATGGGGATACAATGTATAGAGGTGATGATGGGGATACAATGTATAGAGATGATGGGGATACAATGTATAGAGATGATGAGGATACAATGTATAGAGATGATGATGGGGATACAATGTATAGAGGTGATGATGGGGATACAATGTATAGAGGTGATGATGGGGATACAATGTATAGAGATGATGGGGATACAATGTATAGAGGTGATGATGGGGATACAATGTATAGAGATGATGATGGGGATACAATGTATAGAGGTGATGATGGGGATACAATGTATAGAGGTGATGATGGGGATACAATGTATAGAGATGATGGGGATACAATGTATAGAGATGATGATGGGGATACAATGTATAGAGATGATGAGGATACAATGTATAGAGATGATGATGAGGATACAATGTATAGAGGTGATGATGGGGATACAATGTATAGAGATGATGATGGGGATACAATGTATAGAGATGATGATGGGGATACAATGTATAGAGGTGATGAGGATACAATGTATAGAGATGATGGGGATACAATGTATAGAGGTGATGATGGGGATACAATGTATAGAGGTGATGATGAGGATACAATGTATAGAGGTGATGATGGGGATACAATGTATAGAGGTGATGATGGGGATACAATGTATAGAGGTGATGATGGGGATACAATGTATAGAGATGATGGGGATACAATGTATAGAGATGATGAGGATACAATGTATAGAGATGATGATGGGGATACAATGTATAGAGGTGATGATGGGGATACAATGTATAGAGGTGATGATGGGGATACAATGTATAGAGATGATGGGGATACAATGTATGGAGGTGATGATGGGGATACAATGTATAGAGGTGATGGGGATACAATGTATAGAGGTGATGATGGGGATACAATGTATAGAGGTGATGATGGGGATACAATGTATAGAGATGATGATGGGGATACAATGTATAGAGGTGATTATGGGGATACAATGTATAGAGGTGATGATGGGGATACAATGTATAGAGGTGATTATGGGGATACAATGTATAGAGGTGATGGGGATACAATGTATAGAGGTGATGATGGGGATACAATGTATAGAGATGATGATGGGGATACAATGTATAGAGATGATGATGGGGATACAATGTATAGAGGTGATGATGGGGATACAATGTATAGAGGTGATGGGGATACAATGTATAGAGGTGATGGGGATACAATGTATAGAGATGATGATGGGGATACAATGTATAGAGGTGATGATGGGGATACAATGTATAGAGATGATGAGGATACAATGTATAGAGATGATGATGGGGATACAATGTATAGAGGTGATGATGGGGATACAATGTATAGAGATGATGAGGATACAATGTATAGAGATGATGATGGGGATACAATGTATAGAGGTGATGATGGGGATACAATGTATAGAGATGATGGGGATACAATGTATAGAGGTGATGATGGGGATACAATGTATAGAGATGATGATGGGGATACAATGTATAGAGGTGATGATGGGGATACAATGTATAGAGGTGATGATGGGGATACAATGTATAGAGGTGATGATGGGGATACAATGTATAGAGGTGATGATGGGGATACAATGTATAGAGATGATGGGGATACAATGTATAGAGATGATGGGGATACAATGTATAGAGGTGATGATGGGGATACAATGTATAGAGATGATGAGGATACAATGTATAGAGGTGATGATGGGGATACAATGTATAGAGATGATGATGGGGATACAATGTATAGAGATGATGGGGATACAATGTATAGAGATGATGGGGATACAATGTATAGAGGTGATGATGGGGATACAATGTATAGAGGTGATGGGGATACAATGTATAGAGGTGATTATGGGGATACAATGTATAGAGGTGATGATGGGGATACAATGTATAGAGATGATGATGGGGATACAATGTATAGAGGTGATGGGGATACAATGTATAGAGGTGATGATGGGGATACAATGTATAGAGATGATGATGGGGATACAATGTATAGAGATGATGATGGGGATACAATGTATAGAGGTGATGATGGGGATACAATGTATAGAGGTGATGGGGATACAATGTATAGAGGTGATGGGGATACAATGTATAGAGATGATGATGGGGATACAATGTATAGAGGTGATGATGGGGATACAATGTATAGAGATGATGAGGATACAATGTATAGAGATGATGATGGGGATACAATGTATAGAGGTGATGATGGGGATACAATGTATAGAGATGATGGGGATACAATGTATAGAGATGATGATGGGGATACAATGTATAGAGATTATGGGGATACAATGTATAGAGATGATGGGGATACAATGTATAGAGGTGATGATGGGGATACAATGTATAGAGATGATGATGGGGATACAATGTATAGAGGTGATGGGGATACAATGTATAGAGGTGATGATGGGGATACAATGTATAGAGGTGATGATGGGGATACAATGTATAGAGGTGATGATGGGGATACAATGTATAGAGGTGATGATGGGGATACAATGTATAGAGATGATGATGGGGATACAATGTATAGAGATGATGATGGGGATACAATGTATAGAGGTGATGATGGGGATACAATGTATAGAGATGATGGGGATACAATGTATAGAGATGATGATGGGGATACAATGTATAGAGATGATGGGGATACAATGTATAGAGATGATGATGGGGATACAATGTATAGAGGTGATGATGGGGATACAATGTATAGAGGTGATGGGGATACAATGTATAGAGGTGATGATGGGGATACAATGTATAGAGATGATGATGGGGATACAATGTATAGAGATGATGGGGATACAATGTATAGAGGTGATGATGGGGATACAATGTATAGAGATGATGGGGATACAATGTATAGAGATGATGATGGGGATACAATGTATAGAGATGATGGGGATACAATGTATAGAGATGATGAGGATACAATGTATAGAGATGATGATGGGGATACAATGTATAGAGGTGATGATGGGGATACAATGTATAGAGGTGATGATGGGGATACAATGTATAGAGATGATGGGGATACAATGTATAGAGGTGATGATGGGGATACAATGTATAGAGGTGATGGGGATACAATGTATAGAGATGATGATGGGGATACAATGTATAGAGGTGATGATGGGGATACAATGTATAGAGGTGATGGGGATACAATGTATAGAGGTGATGATGGGGATACAATGTATAGAGGTGATGATGGGGATACAATGTATAGAGGTGATGATGGGGATACAATGTATAGAGATGATGATGGGGATACAATGTATAGAGATGATGATGGGGATACAATGTATAGAGGTGATGATGGGGATACAATGTATAGAGGTGATGGGGATACAATGTATAGAGGTGATGGGGATACAATGTATAGAGATGACGATGGGGATACAATGTATAGAGGTGATGATGGGGATACAATGTATAGAGATGATGAGGATACAATGTATAGAGGTGATGATGGGGATACAATGTATAGAGATGATGGGGATACAATGTATAGAGATGATGATGGGGATACAATGTATAGAGATGATGGGGATACAATGTATAGAGATGATGGGGATACAATGTATAGAGGTGATGATGGGGATACAATGTATAGAGATGATGGGGATACAATGTATAGAGGTGATGATGGGGATACAATGTATAGAGATGATGGGGATACAATGTATAGAGGTGATGGGGATACAATGTATAGAGGTGATGGGGATACAATGTATAGAGATGATGGGGATACAATGTATAGAGATGATGGGGATACAATGTATAGAGGTGATGATGGGGATACAATGTATAGAGATGATGATGAGGATACAATGTATAGAGGTGATGATGGGGATACAATGTATAGAGATGATGGGGATACAATGTATAGAGATGATGATGGGGATACAATGTATAGAGATGATGGGGATACAATGTATAGAGGTGATGATGGGGATACAATGTATAGAGGTGATGATGGGGATACAATGTATAGAGATGATGGGGATACAATGTATAGAGATGATGGGGATACAATGTATAGAGATGATGATGGGGATACAATGTATAGAGATGATGGGGATACAATGTATAGAGGTGATGATGGGGATACAATGTATAGAGGTGATGATGGGGATACAATGTATAGAGATGATGGGGATACAATGTATAGAGGTGATGATGGGGATACAATGTATAGAGATGATGGGGATACAATGTATAGAGGTGATGGGGATACAATGTGTAGAGGTGATGGGGATACAATGTATAGAGATGATGGGGATACAATGTATAGAGATGATGGGGATACAATGTATAGAGGTGATGATGGGGATACAATGTATAGAGATGATGATGAGGATACAATGTATAGAGGTGATGATGGGGATACAATGTATAGAGATGATGGGGATACAATGTATAGAGATGATGGGGATACAATGTATAGAGGTGATGATGGGGATACAATGTATAGAGATGATGGGGATACAATGTATAGAGGTGATGATGGGGATACAATGTATAGAGATGATGATGATGGGGATACAATGTATAGAGGTGATGATGGGGATACAATGTATAGAGGTGATGATGGGGATACAATGTATAGAGGTGATGATGGGGATACAATGTATAGAGGTGATGATGGGGATACAATGTATAGAGATGATGGGGATACAATGTATAGAGGTGATGATGGGGATACAATGTATAGAGATGATGATGGGGATACAATGTATAGAGATGATGGGGATACAATGTATAGAGATGATGGGGATACAATGTATAGAGGTGATGATGGGGATACAATGTATAGAGGTGATGGGGATACAATGTATAGAGATGATGATGGGGATACAATGTATAGAGGTGATTATGGGGATACAATGTATAGAGGTGATGATGGGGATACAATGTATAGAGGTGATGATGGGGATACAATGTATAGAGGTGATGGGGATACAATGTATAGAGGTGATTATGGGGATACAATGTATAGAGGTGATGGGGATACAATGTATAGAGGTGATGATGGGGATACAATGTATAGAGATGATGATGGGGATACAATGTATAGAGATGATGATGGGGATACAATGTATAGAGGTGATGATGGGGATACAATGTATAGAGGTGATGATGGGGATACAATGTATAGAGGTGATGGGGATACAATGTATAGAGATGATGATGGGGATACAATGTATAGAGATGATGGGGATACAATGTATAGAGGTGATGATGGGGATACAATGTATAGAGATGATGGGGATACAATGTATAGAGATGATGATGGGGATACAATGTATAGAGGTGATGATGGGGATACAATGTATAGAGATGATGGGGATACAATGTATAGAGATGATGATGGGGATACAATGTATAGAGATGATGGGGATACAATGTATAGAGATGATGATGGGGATACAATGTATAGAGGTGATGATGGGGATACAATGTATAGAGGTGATGGGGATACAATGTATAGAGGTGATGATGGGGATACAATGTATAGAGATGATGATGGGGATACAATGTATAGAGATGATGGGGATACAATGTATAGAGGTGATGATGGGGATACAATGTATAGAGATGATGGGGATACAATGTATAGAGATGATGATGGGGATACAATGTATAGAGATGATGGGGATACAATGTATAGAGATGATGAGGATACAATGTATAGAGATGATGATGGGGATACAATGTATAGAGGTGATGATGGGGATACAATGTATAGAGGTGATGATGGGGATACAATGTATAGAGATGATGGGGATACAATGTATAGAGGTGATGATGGGGATACAATGTATAGAGGTGATGGGGATACAATGTATAGAGATGATGATGGGGATACAATGTATAGAGGTGATGGGGATACAATGTATAGAGGTGATGATGGGGATACAATGTATAGAGGTGATGATGGGGATACAATGTATAGAGGTGATGATGGGGATACAATGTATAGAGATGATGATGGGGATACAATGTATAGAGATGATGATGGGGATACAATGTATAGAGGTGATGATGGGGATACAATGTATAGAGGTGATGGGGATACAATGTATAGAGGTGATGGGGATACAATGTATAGAGATGATGATGGGGATACAATGTATAGAGGTGATGATGGGGATACAATGTATAGAGATGATGAGGATACAATGTATAGAGGTGATGATGGGGATACAATGTATAGAGATGATGGGGATACAATGTATAGAGATGATGATGGGGATACAATGTATAGAGATGATGGGGATACAATGTATAGAGATGATGGGGATACAATGTATAGAGGTGATGATGGGGATACAATGTATAGAGATGATGGGGATACAATGTATAGAGGTGATGATGGGGATACAATGTATAGAGATGATGGGGATACAATGTATAGAGGTGATGGGGATACAATGTATAGAGGTGATGGGGATACAATGTATAGAGATGATGGGGATACAATGTATAGAGATGATGGGGATACAATGTATAGAGGTGATGATGGGGATACAATGTATAGAGATGATGATGAGGATACAATGTATAGAGGTGATGATGGGGATACAATGTATAGAGGTGATGGGGATACAATGTATAGAGATGATGGGGATACAATGTATAGAGATGATGATGGGGATACAATGTATAGAGATGATGGGGATACAATGTATAGAGATGATGGGGATACAATGTATAGAGGTGATGATGGGGATACAATGTATAGAGATGATGGGGATACAATGTATAGAGATGATGGGGATACAATGTATAGAGGTGATGATGAGGATACAATGTATAGAGGTGATGATGGGAATACAATGTATAGAGATGATGATGGGGATACAATGTATAGAGATGATGATGGGGATACAATGTATAGAGATGATGATGGGGATACAATGTATAGAGATGATGATGGGGATACAATGTATAGAGGTGATGGGGATACAATGTATAGAGATGATGGGGATACAATGTATAGAGATGATGATGGGGATACAATGTATAGAGATGATGGGGATACAATGTATAGAGATGATGATGGGGATACAATGTATAGAGATGATGGGGATACAATGTATAGAGATGATGATGGGGATACAATGTATAGAGATGATGATGGGGATACAATGTATAGAGGTGATGATGGGGATACAATGTATAGAGATGATGATGGGGATACAATGTATAGAGGTGATGATGGGGATACAATGTATAGAGGTGATGGGGATACAATGTATAGAGATGATGATGGGGATACAATGTATAGAGATGATGATGGGGATACAATGTATAGAGATGATGGGGATACAATGTATAGAGATGATGATGGGGATACAATGTATAGAGATGATGGGGATACAATGTATAGAGGTGATGATGGGGATACAATGTATAGAGGTGATGATGGGGATACAATGTATAGAGATGATGGGGATACAATGTATAGAGGTGATGATGGGGATACAATGTATAGAGGTGATGATGGGGATACAATGTATAGAGATGATGATGGGGATACAATGTATAGAGGTGATGGGGATACAATGTATAGAGGTGATGATGGGGATACAATGTATAGAGGTGATGATGGGGATACAATGTATAGAGGTGATGATGGGGATACAATGTATAGAGGTGATGATGGGGATACAATGTATAGAGATGATGGGGATACAATGTATAGAGGTGATGATGGGGATACAATGTATAGAGGTGATGATGGGGATACAATGTATAGAGATGATGGGGATACAATGTATAGAGATGATGGGGATACAATGTATAGAGATGATGATGGGGATACAATGTATAGAGATGATGAGGATACAATGTATAGAGATGATGATGGGGATACAATGTATAGAGGTGATGATGGGGATACAATGTATAGAGATGATGGGGATACAATGTATAGAGATGATGGGGATACAATGTATAGAGATGATGATGGGGATACAATGTATAGAGATGATGAGGATACAATGTATAGAGATGATGATGGGGATACAATGTATAGAGATGATGAGGATACAATGTATAGAGATGATGATGGGGATACAATGTATAGAGGTGATGATGGGGATACAATGTATAGAGATGATGGGGATACAATGTATAGAGGTGATGATGGGGATACAATGTATAGAGATGATGGGGATACAATGTATAGAGGTGATGATGGGGATACAATGTATAGAGGTGATGATGGGGATACAATGTATAGAGATGATGATGGGGATACAATGTATAGAGATGATGGGGATACAATGTATAGAGGTGATGATGGGGATACAATGTATAGAGGTGATGATGGGGATACAATGTATAGAGGTGATGATGGGGATACAATGTATAGAGATGATGGGGATACAATGTATAGAGGTGATGATGGGGATACAATGTATAGAGGTGATGATGGGGATACAATGTATAGAGGTGATGATGGGGATACAATGTATAGAGATGATGATGGGGATACAATGTATAGAGATGATGATGGGGATACAATGTATAGAGATGATGGGGATACAATGTATAGAGGTGATGATGGGGATACAATGTATAGAGATGATGGGGATACAATGTATAGAGGTGATGATGGGGATACAATGTATAGAGGTGATGATGGGGATACAATGTATAGAGGTGATGATGGGGATACAATGTATAGAGATGATGGGGATACAATGTATAGAGGTGATGATGGGGATACAATGTATAGAGATGATGAGGATACAATGTATAGAGATGATGATGGGGATACAATGTATAGAGGTGATGATGGGGATACAATGTATAGAGATGATGGGGATACAATGTATAGAGGTGATGATGGGGATACAATGTATAGAGATGATGAGGATACAATGTATAGAGATGATGATGAGGATACAATGTATAGAGATGATGGGGATACAATGTATAGAGGTGATGGGGATACAATGTATAGAGATGATGGGGATACAATGTATAGAGGTGATGATGGGGATACAATGTATAGAGGTGATGATGGGGATACAATGTATAGAGGTGATGATGGGGATACAATATATAGAGGTGATGATGGGGATACAATGTATAGAGATGATGGGGATACAATGTATAGAGATGATGGGGATACAATGTATAGAGGTGATGATGGGGATACAATGTATAGAGATGATGATGGGGATACAATGTATAGAGGTTCCTTCCTCAGAAGAGATACAATGTAATCATTCTCATTCTAGTCTATAGTGCCGTCCTCCTCCGTGGCGCAGTACAAAGTGATCAGATCTCGGGGTCACATCTCTCCTTGCAGCCAATGAATTCTCAGTCGCAGAGACTTCTGGGAGTTGTAGTTGTGATGCAGAGGGAAGGGGTCATGTGACCGGCAGGGTGTGCAGTGTGGAGGCAGCAGGATCTACAGGAGGGGGGGAGGGGGGTCATGTCACCCAGATCTGTGTACATCCCAACTGCCTCTGTCAGCGATATTGTCCCACGGTATCGGTCACTGACTCTCAGATCTCGGCTCCCACTGGGGCCCCGAGTACCTCGAAGGGTTAATGATGTCTGGAAGGGCTCGGTGGTCGGTGAGTATTCGCTATTCACATGTGGCGTCACACTGGCGTTGCGTCGCGTCTTCAACCGTTTTTCCAGCTGCAGCAAACAGCAGAACGCGACAACCTGAACAACCAATCAGGTTGAAGCTTTTGCAGTGTTACCTCGTGCCACGTGGGGTGTGGCTCTCTGATTGTACAATCCGGTTGCATGGTGAGCATATGACAATGTGTGAGCCTCAATCTGCCGAGATCGGAAGACACGGGAAATGGAATATTAAGAAACGATTGTGTGAGACGGAATAAACGTCACCGAACTATTGTGTGTGCGATTCTACAGAGAGTGAGATCAGAGTCTGTGTGTGTGTGGCCATACACTATACAATCTGATTGGACAATTTCCTTTCTGGAGTTACCAAAGCTATGCAAGGCTCACCATACATGTTACAATCTTTGGACAATCAATTTGTACAGAGATTGTATAGTGTGTGTCCCCCTGACAGGAGATTGTACAGAGATTGTATAGTGTGTGTCCCCCTGACAGGAGATTGTACAGAGATTGTATAGTGTGTGTCCCCCTGACAGGAGATTGTACAGAGATTGTATAGTGTGTGTCCCCCTGACAGGAGATTGTACAGAGATTGTATAGTGTGTGTCCCCCTGACAGGAGATTGTACAGAGATTGTATAGTGTGTGTCCACCTGATAGGAGATTGTACAGAGATTGTATAGTGTGTGTCCCCCCTGACAGGAGATTGTACAGAGATTGTATAGTGTGTGTCCACCTGACAGGAGATTGTACAGAGATTGTATAGTGTGTGTCCACCTGATAGGAGATTGTACAGAGATTGTATAGTGTGTGTCCCCCCTGACAGGAGATTGTACAGAGATTGTATAGTGTGTGTCCCCCCTGACAGGAGATTGTACAGAGATTGTATAGTGTGTGTCCCCCTGATAGGAGATTGTACAGAGATTGTATAGTGTGTGTCCACCTGACAGGAGATTGTACAGAGATTGTATAGTGTGTCCCCCCCTGACAGGAGATTGTACAGAGATTGTATAGTGTGTGTCCACCTGATAGGAGATTGTACAGAGATTGTATAGTGTGTGTCCACCTGATAGGAGATTGTACAGAGATTGTATAGTGTGTGTCCCCCCTGACAGGAGATTGTACAGAGATTGTATAGTGTGTGTCCCCCTGACAGGAGATTGTACAGAGATTGTATAGTGTGTGTCCCCCTGACAGGAGATTGTACAGAGATTGTATAGTGTGTGTCCCCCTGACAGGAGATTGTACAGAGATTGTATAGTGTGTGTCCACCTGATAGGAGATTGTACAGAGATTGTATAGTGTGTGTCCACCTGACAGGAGATTGTACAGAGATTGTATAGTGTGTGTCCCCCTGACAGGAGATTGTACAGAGATTGTATAGTGTGTGTCCCCCTGACAGGAGATTGTACAGAGATTGTATAGTGTGTCCCCCCCTGACAGGAGATTGTACAGAGATTGTATAGTGTGTGTCCCCCTGACAGGAGATTGTACAGAGATTGTATAGTGTGTATCCACCTGACAGGAGATTGTACAGAGATTGTATAGTGTGTGTCCACCTGATAGGAGATTGTACAGAGATTGTATAGTGTGTGTCCCCCTGACAGGAGATTGTACAGAGATTGTATAGTGTGTGTCCCCCTGACAGGAGATTGTACAGAGATTGTATAGTGTGTGTCCACCTGACAGGAGATTGTACAGAGATTGTATAGTGTGTGTCCCCCTGACAGGAGATTGTACAGAGATTGTATAGTGTGTGTCCCCCTGACAGGAGATTGTACACAGATTGTATAGTGTGTGTCCCCCTGACAGGAGATTGTACAGAGATTGTATAGTGTGTCCCCCCCTGATAGGAGATTGTACACAGATTGTATAGTGTGTCCCCCTGACAGGAGATTGTACAGAGATTGTATAGTGTGTGTCCCCCTGACAGGAGATTGTACAGAGATTGTATAGTGTGTGTCCCCCTGACAGGAGATTGTACAGAGATTGTATAGTGTGTGTCCCCCTGACAGGAGATTGTACATAGATTGTATAGTGTGTGTCCCCCTGACAGGAGATTGTACAGAGATTGTATAGTGTGTGTCCACCTGACAGGAGATTGTACAGAGATTGTATAGTGTGTGTCCCCCTGACAGGAGATTGTACAGAGATTGTATAGTGTGTGTCCACCTGACAGGAGATTGTACAGAGATTGTATAGTGTGTGTCCACCTGATAGGAGATTGTACAGAGATTGTATAGTGTGTGTCCCCCCCTGACAGGAGATTGTACAGAGATTGTATAGTGTGTGTCCCTGACAGGAGATTGTACAGAGATTGTATAGTGTGTGTCCACCTGACAGGAGATTGTACAGAGATTGTATAGTGTGTGTCCCCCCTGACAGGAGATTGTACACAGATTGTATAGTGTGTGTCCCCCTGAAAGGAGATTGTACAGAGATTGTATAGTGTGTGTCCCCCTGACAGGAGATTGTACAGAGATTGTATAGTGTGTGTCCCCCTGACAGGAGATTGTACAGAGATTGTATAGTGTGTGTCCACCTGACAGGAGATTGTACACAGATTGTACACTTTGAAATCTGTACAATCTCCTTTAGATCCACCAATAGGTAGGTAGTGGACGGGCCTGCCAGATTGGATACAATTGGATTGGATAGTCAGGTAGGTCCTCAAATGTATCGTTTTTGTAGATCTAAACTAAAGTTGATGAATTGATGGCTGACCATACACCATGCAATCCGATTGTACAATCTACCTTAGATCTACTGTGTAGCACATGGGGCCTCCTGATCTGACACAAACGGAATGGATTGTATAAGTTCGTCCTCATGTTACATAGGGAGATTATACAATTTCTGTACAATCAGATTGTAGAGTGTATGGCCAGAACATTTCTGAAATCTGATCACTTTCAGGGGTGCGGCCAGGACCGGATCTCCCGTTAGGCCCTGCAGGCGTGTGCCTATAGACCACAGAACCGAAGGGGCAGATTTTCCCTGTATGGTCATTGGGCGCCCATTCATGGCCCTCAATCAGCAGACATACCGACTTCTCTCCCGTGACCGTACAAGCATGCTCTCAGTGTTGTCTTCTGCTGTGCAGGTCCCCATTACCTTCGATGAGGTGGCCGTGTATTTCCTGGAGGAGGAATGGCGCCATCTAGAGGCGTGGCAGAGACAGCTATACCAGGAGGTGATGAGGGACAATCTGGAGGCCGTAATATCGTTGGGTACGTCCCGATTCATATTGTATACCGTCCTGAGCTCAGGACAGACGGGAAATCTGTGCTAAACCCGGTCCCATGTATGGGGGATGGTCAGGACTGGTACCATGTATGGGGGATGGTCAGGACTGGTCCCATGTATGGGGGATGGTCAGGACTGGTACCATGTATGGGGGATGGTCAGGACTGGTACCATGTATGGGGGGATGGCCAGGACTGGTACCATGTATGGGGGATGGTCAGGACTGGTCCCATGTATGGGGGATGGTCAGGACTGGTACCATGTATGGGGGATGGTCAGGACTGGTACCATGTATGGGGGATGGTCAGGACTGGTACCATGTATGGGGGGATGGTCAGGACTGGTACCATGTATGGGGGGATGGTCAGGACTGGTACCATGTATGGGGGATGGTCAGGACTGGTACCATGTATGGGGGATGGTCAGGACTGGTACCATGTATGGGGGATGGTCAGGACTGGTACCATGTATGGGGGATGGTCAGGACTGGTACCATGTATGGGGGATGGTCAGGACTGGTACCATATACAGTTGCAAGAAAAAGTATGTGAACCCCTTGGGATTACGTGGAGTTTTGCATGAATTGGGCATAAAATGTGCTCTGAACGTCATCTAAGTCACAACAATAGAAGAACACAGTCTGCTAAACATAATACTACACAAACATTAGATGTTGCCATGGTTTCATTGCACATAACATGTAAACATTCACAGTGCAGGGAGGAAAAAGTATGTGAAGCCCTAGCTTAATGACTTCTCCCAGAGCTAATTGGAGCCAGGAGTGAGCCAACCTTGACTCCAATCAGTGTGATGATATTGGATGTGTTGCTGACACCTGTTTTGGGTTTACTGGTTTCAAGAAGCACTGTCTGATGTGACCCATGCCTCGCAGAAAAGAGCTCTCAGAAGACCTACCATCAAGAATTGTTGACTTGCATGAAGCTGGAAAGGGTTACAAAAGTATCTCCTTGAGCCTTGATGTTCCTGTGTCCACGGTAAGACTGACTGTCTACAAATGGAGAAAGTTTAGCACTGTTGCTACTCTCCCTAGGCGTGGTCGTCCTGTAAAAATGACTGCAAGAGCACAGCGCAGAATGCTGCATGAGGTAAAGAAGAATCCCAGAGTGTCAGCTAAAGACCTACAGAAATCTCTGGCACATGCTAACATTTTTAAAAACATGAAACAAGAATGGAGTACATGGGAGGACACCACGGAGGAAGCCATTGCTGTCCAAAAAGAAGATTGCAGCACGTTTGAAGTTTACAAAAGAGCACCTGGATGTTCCACAGCACTACTGGCAGAATATACTGAGGACAGATGAAACCAAGATTGAGTTGTTTGGGAAGAGCACACAACACTATGTGTGGAGAAAAAAAGGCCCAGCACACCAACATCAAAACCTCATCCCCACTGTGAAACATGGCGGAGGGAGCATCATGGTTTGGGGCTGCTTTGCTGCCTCAGGGCCTGGAGGGATTGTTGTCATTGATGGGAAAATGAATTCCAGAGTTTATCAAGACATTTTGCAGGAAAACGTACGACCATCTGTCCTCCAACTGAAGCTCCGCAGAGGATGGGTGATGCAACAGGACAATGATGACCCAAAGCATACAAGTCATTCAACAAAACAATGGCTGCAACAGCACAGAATACGCCTTCTGGAGTGGCCCAGTCAGAGTCCTGACCTCAACCCCATTGAAATGCTGTGGCATGACCTTAAGAGAGCGATTCACACCAGACATCCCAAGAATATTGCTACACTGAAACAGTTTTGTGAAGAGGAGTGGTCCAAAATGACTCCAGATCGTTGTGCAGGTCTGATCTGCAACTACAGGAAACGTTTGGTTGAGGTTATTGCTGCCAAAGGAGGGTCAACCAGTTATTAAGTCCAAAGGTTCACATACTTTTTCCTCCCTGCGCTGTGAATGTTTACATGTTATGTGCAATTAAACCATGGCAACATCTAATGTTTGTGTAGTATTATGTTCAGCAGACTGTGTTCTTCTATTGTTGTGACTTAGATGACGTTCAGAGCACATTTTATGCCCAATTCATGCAAAACTCCACGTAATCCCAAGGGGTTCACATACTTTTTCTTGCAACTGTATGGGGGGATGGTCAGGACTGGTACCATGTATGGGGGGATTGTCAGGACTGGTCCCATGTATAGGGGGATGGCCAGGACCGGTACCATGTATGGGGGGAAGGGCAGGACTGGTACCATGTATGGGGGGAAGGGCAGGACTGGTACCATGTATGGGGGGATTGCCAGGACCGATACCATGTATGAGGGGAAGTTCAGGACTGGTACCACATGTGGAGGGGATGACCAGGTCCGGTACCATGTATGGGAGGATGGCCAGCACTGATACCATGTATTGGGGGATGGCCAGATCCAGTACCATGTATGAGGGGATTACCAGTGCTGGTACCATGTATGAGGGGAAGTCCAGGACTGGTACCATGTGCAGGGGGGAAGGCCAGAACCGGTACCATGTATGGGTGGATGGCCAGGTCTGGTACCATGTATGGGGGGATGGCAAGGTCTGGTACCATGTATGGGGGGATGGCCAGGTCTGGTACCATGTATGGGGGGATGGCCAGGTCTGGTACCATGTATGGGGGGATGGTCAGGACTGGTATCATGTACAGGAGGGAAGGCTAGGACCAGTATACAGTTTGTATGGGAGAAGGTCAGGACCAGTACCATGTACGGGGGGATGGCTTGGACTGGTACCATGTACAGGGGATGGTCAGGACTGGTACCATGTATGGGGGATAGCAGAACTTGTACCATGTATGGGGGGATTGCCAGGATCGGTACCATGTACAGGGGGAAGGACATGACCAGTACCTTATACAGGGGGATAGCCAGGACTGGTACCTTATACGGGGGGGTTGCCAGAATTTATACCATGTATGGGGGGATGGCAAGACTTGTACCACGTATGGGGGAATGGCAAGGACCGGTACCATATATGGGGGATGGCCAGGATTTGTACCATATATGGGGGATGGCCAGGATTTGTACCATATATGGGGGATGGCCAGGATTTGTACCATATATGGGGGATGGCCAGGATTTGTACCATGTATGGGGGATGGCCAGGACTGGTACCAGGCACAGAGAGCCCATTGGTATCATGCACAGGGTGCCCGCCATGTACAAGGTGATCACCACAATCATTTACAAGGTAAGTGCCAGGACCAATACCATGCACAGGGTGCCTACCAGGACCAGTATCACGTACGGGGGAATGGCAAGGAATGGTAACTTGTACAGAGTGATTGCTAGGACTGGTACCATGTGCAGGGTGCATTCCTGGACCAGTACCATGTACAGGGTGCCCGCCGGGACCAAGAACATACACTCAGTGTGTAGGCAGTCACATCAGAATCAGAATAGTGGGAAGTGAAGTTCCTCCAGACCCCATATGTGTCACCCACCAGGCCAGTGAGGTAGGTACCCCGGGGCTAGTCTCTCACTTCTCCTCAGGTGTACACAGGATGACGTGGCTCTCCTCAAAGTCTGCACTTTGCTCTCTCCTCCACCCCACCCCCCGGAGATGTGAACCCAGAACTGCCAGTACTCCCAAGACCAAATCAGGCTGTCCATAGTGCTGCCTGGTGACAACTCATCACCGTAGCAATCGTTGGGGTTTCTCTGAAGCTTTCCACATTTCCATGTTCCATATTGGATTCTAATGAATCCCTTTAATTGAAAGGTAAAGGGGACCTCTAGCCAAAATGTGTTGTCCTGTTTGGGAGTGACAACCATGTGTCCTGTCACTGATAACTGTCACTGGCACTGATAGAGGGGTGAATCCTCCTAGCAGGGTCACTGACAGCCATTCCAACAATTCCACACTCCATCCAAAACCAAACATAAGTGAAGGAGTAGACTGGAGAGTCTTGGGAAGGTCCTCCTAGTTAGGATACTTATGAGGTTAGGATACATTTAGGTTTTTGTTTGGGATTCTTTGTTATCAGTGGAGCAGAGTGTGATTATTTGTGGCTGTTGGGTCCTGCTGGTTGCAGGCTCAACTACCTCCCCCGCCCCCAGCCTTCTAGTGGGTTCTAGATTGTAGTGGGCTGGAGGAGGCAGGCCCTGGACTTGAATATTCATACCACCTCAGCAAATCACTGGAGAGAAGAGGATGCCCAGTGGTGGGCTGAGGGGTGTATACATAGTCTGGGGCCTGGAAGAGCGGGGTCCTTGTCCTGGAGGAGAAGACCCAACCTGAAGGGCTGCTGCCCTTCTGGGCAGATTACCTATAGTCTGCAGGAGATCATCGAAGTCCCAGCTCAGGACTCACCTCATTTCCTGGCTGGAGGAAATTCAACATCATCCAGGCTGAATAGGAACATCTCCTCCTCCAGACTGACACCCACCAATCAAGGCATTTTGATAGTTGCATAACTCCACATAAATGTGTTTTAGCTTTACATACCTGAATATGGTGGTGTGGCTCACTAAAAATGGCATCTTTCTTCGCAGGATACGAGTATCGCCATCCCCCTCCCTCACCGAGGGTCTTCACAGAAGATGATAAATGGACATTCCGACATTCTGAAGACCCCTTGGGTAAGTGAAGCTATGTCCTCGGGTCTTCAGTCTACCATCGAAGAAGCAAGTGATTTGATTATTTGTCGTTTCAGAGGCAGATGAAGAGAAGGAGCCACACATCAAGGTTCAGAGAACGTTCCAGAATCATTCTCCCGGTTCTTCAGGACATCTAACAAATGGAGTCACCCAGCATGAGGACCAGAAGCCTCCATCTGCTAAGAAACCTCACCGGTGTTTGGAGTGTAAGATGATCTTCGGTAGCTGGTCCCAATTTGCTGCACATAGACGGACCCATGACCAGGTGAAGGCCAAACATGCCAAAACAAGACAAGCCCTAAAACCAGCAGATTCCCAGAAGCGGGCTCGTGACCAGAGAAAAGTCCTGGGTCCAAGTGACACAGTAAAACCAGTTACCTCCCAGTCTGTTGCTCCTGACGGAAAGGTCTTCAAGTGCAATAACTGCGACAAAACCTTTATCAATAGGTCGGTCCTCTCTCTGCACCAGAGGACGCACACTGGGGAGAAAATCTTCAAGTGCCTTGAATGTGGGAGGAGCTTCACTAAAAGGGCGCAGCTGGTGGTGCACAGAAAATGCCACATAGAAGACAGGCCATACAAATGTACGCTTTGCGAGAAAAGCTACAACCAACGCTCGAAGTTGGTGGAACACCACAGAACTCACACGGGAGAGAAACCATTTCAGTGCTCAGTGTGTGGGAAAGGCTTCACCAAGAGGTCCCACCTTAAAGAACACCTGCGGATCCATAACGGCGATAAACCCTATAAATGCGACCAGTGCGACAAGACTTTCCACTACCCATCCAACCTGGTGGAGCACCAGAGGACTCATTCTGGTGACAGACCATTCCAGTGCACTGAGTGCGATAAGAGCTTCATTAAAATGTCCAAACTTATTGTCCACCTCCGGGTACACACCGGGGAACGACCCTACAAGTGTCCTGAGTGCGGTAAAAGCTTCAGCCAGCAGTCTAACCTGGTTGGCCACCAACGGACACATACCAGACAAAAACCATTCAGGTGTGACATATGCAATAAGAGTTTTAGCCACCATTATGCTCTTGTGGTCCACCAAAGATCCCACTCAGGGGAAAAACCCTACAGATGTTCTTTATGTGAGAAAGCCTTCAGCCAGAATTCCAACCTTAAGCTTCATATGAAGGTTCATGAGCCAGAAAGGGACCAATACAAGCGCCTGAAGACCAGGCATGAGCCACAACCTCCAGATATTTATGATGTACGCATGAAGAACAATCATGAACCTCAACCATCCAGTGACCTTGATGTATGCAAGAAGAACAATCATGACTCTTTAGGTGTTTATAATTCATACAAAAAGACTTTTTCTGTGAAAGAACATAATATCCTGGACATATGCAAATCCCAACATGACCCGCAACCAATGAATGTCCTTGACTTGCGTAAGAGTAACTTTCGAGAGCCTAAGCCAAAGAAAGGACCTGACATTTGCAAGAAGCCCCATAATGAACCACCCGAGGTGAACACGCATGGAATACAGAGGAAAACAACCAATATTTGTAGGAAAACTTGCCATGAATCACAACCACCTAATGACACAGACCTATGCAAGAAGACTTCTCCTGAGCTCCAACCAATGAACAGCCCTGAGGTATACAAAAAGACCTATCAAGCACCACAACAAAAGAACCATCATGAACTTTCCAGGAGGACAACCCATAAATCACAACTGCGAAACTGCACTAATTTAAAAGAGAAGACCTTCAAAAAAGAACACCTGGACCATCAAAGCTCCTGCTCTGAGGATTCCACCAAAGGACCTGAGAGTGGAACGGAACCTATACCGACTCGAACAGCATATACCGAGAATGATCCAGATGTCACAGAGGACTTAGAAGATGCGTATCTTCCATGGTCCCCCTTGAGTCAGTACCTGGCGGCTGTGTGGCCCCCAGAGAAGCAGTATAGCTGCAGCGAGTGTGACAAAACTTTCTTGGAGAAATCCAAGTTTGTCATCCACCTTCGCACGCACACCGGGGAGCGCCCCTTCAAATGCTCACAGTGCGGGAAGGCCGTCATCCAATGGTCCCGCCTGACGGAGCACCGCAAAACCCACACCGACGAGAAGCCTTACGTGTGCGGAGAATGCGGCAAAAGCTTCATCAAACGCTCCAAGCTGACCATCCACCAGAGAATTCACAGCGGGGAACGCCCTTACGCCTGCCCCGAGTGTGGCAAACGGTTCAGCCAGCAGTGCAACATGGCCGTCCACCAACGCATCCACACCGGGGAAATGCCCTTTAAATGTACAGAGTGCAATAGGTTGTTCAGGTACCAGACCGCGCTCAACAGACATAGGCGGAGCCACGCATCTGAGACGTAGCCCCGCCCCGATGTCAGACATGTATAGGTGAAAGAAAATAAATCATTTTAAATCTACAAAAAGATACAAAATGAATCATTTGTGTACAAGTAAAGATTGTGTGAAATTTGTCTTGTTTATAGTTGTGCTGAAAGGTCTGCCCCCCGCTGGAGAATCGGGAATATACAGGATGGACTGAGAGTGAGCCGGCAGAACCCATTCCTTCTATTTCTGACGGGATTCCTATTCTGTAAATGGAGATGATAACAGAATGGGCCAATCAGAAACCAGATAATGGCAACCAGTAAACCAATGAAATGCCCCCCCTGTTCAATAGTCTGCACCCCCTTAGTTCTTTGTCCTGTGTGTCGCCCCCTTCAGCACCAATGACAGCGTTCCATCTTCTGTAATAGTTGTCTATGAGACCCCTCGAATTCCTGCAGGTGGTTGAGCCTCCCATTAGTCTCGACAAAATGCCTCCAGGTCATGCAACTCTTTTGGTGGTCTTGCATGGACCGCACGTTTGAGATCTCCCCAGAGCGGCTTGATGATATGAAGGTCAGGAGACTGTGATGGCCACTCCAGAACCTTCACCTTTTTCTACTCTAACCACTGGAGGGTCAGCTTGGCCTTGTACTTGGGGTCATTGTTGTGCTTGAAAGACTAAGAGCATCCCATGAGCAGCTTTCCTGCAGAACACAAATTGTCTCCAGGACCAAAAAGGCCGATGACTGCATGAGAAAAGTCCTTGGTGGTCTTGCATGAACCACACGTTTGAGATCTTCCCAGAGCGGCTCGATGATATGAAGATCAGGAGACTGTGATGGCCACTCCAGAACCTTCACATTTTTCTGTTGTAACCACTGGAGGGTCAGCTTGGCCTTGTGCTCGGGGTCATTGTTGTGCAGGAAAGACCAAGAGTGTCCCATGAGCAGCTTTCCTGCAGAACACAAATTGCCTACAGGACCAAAACGACCAATGACTTTCCATGAGAAAAGTCTTTGGTGGTCTTGCATGAACTGCATGTTTGAGATCTCCCCAGAGTTGATATTGAGGTCAGGAGACTGTGATGGTAACTCCAGACCTTTTTCTGCTCTAACCACTGGAGGGTCAGCTTGGCCTTATGCTTGGGGTCATTGTTGTGCTGGAAAGACCAAGAGTGTCCCATGAGCAGCTTTCCTACAGAACACAAATTGCCTCCAGGACCATGTGCAAAGTCTTTGGTTGTCCTGCATGACCCGAATGTTGGTGACCTCCCCAGAGCAGCTCGGTGATATTAAGGTCAGGAGACTGTGATGGCAGTGATGAGCAGCTTTCCTGCAGAACCCAAATTGTCTCCAGGACCAAAACGACCAATGACTTTGCATGAGCAAAGTTCTTGGTGGTCTTGCATGAACCGCATGTTGGAGATCTTCCCAGACCGGCTCGATGATATGAAGGTCAGAAGACTGTGATGGTCACTCCAGAACCTTCACCAAGTCCAAGAGCATCCGATGAGCAGAAGAATGCAAATTGTCTGCCAGTATTTTCCGATAACATGCTGCATTCATCTTGTCATCAATTTTCACAAGATTCCCCGTGCCTTTTAGATCTCACAAGCTCCCAAAACATCAGTGAGCCACCACCATGCTTCACAGTGGGGATGGTATTTTTGTCATTGTAGGCCTTGTTGACCCCTCTCCAAACATAACGCTTAGGGTTGTGACCATAAAGTTCTATTTTGGTCTCGTCACTCCAGATTACACTGTGCCAGAAGGTGCGAGGAGTGTCAAGGTGTTGCCGGGCATGGTGAAGCCGGGCTTTATTGCAGCATTGGAACAGTAAAGGCGTCTTTCTGGCAACTCAACCATGCAGCTCATTTTTGTTCAAGTGTCGTCTTGTTGTCCCCCGTCCCATACTCCCCCTTCCTTTAAATTGTAAGCTCCACGGGCCGGGCCCTCCTATTCTTTCTGGACTGAAATGTATTGTAATTGTACCGCCCCCCTTATATTGTACAGCGCTGCGCAGACTGTTGGCGCCATAAATCCTGTATAATAATAATAATATTGTGCTCCTTGAAACACCCACACCGTCTTTTTCCAGAGCAGCCTGTATACCTCCTGAGGTCACCTGTGGGGGGCTTTTCTTTGTATCCCAAACAATTCTTCTGTCAGTTGTAGCCGCCATCTTTCTTGGTCTACCTGACCTTGGCTTGGTATCAAGAGATCCCCGAATTTTCTACTTCCTAGTAAGTGATTGAACTGACTGGCCTATTCAAGGCTTTGGACATCTTTTTATATCCTTTTCCATCTTTATAAAGTCCCATTACCTTGTTACGCAGGTCTTTTGACAGTTCTCTGCTCCCCATGGCTCAGTATCTAGCCTGCTCAGTGCATCCATGTGAGAGCGAAAAAACTCACTGACTATTTATACACTGACACCAGGGGCGGACTGACCAGTCATGGGCCCCCCCGGGCAATAGGGGATCATGGGGTCCCTGTGTCCTCACCCACACTCAAACCACACCCAAAAAAGCCTATGAAAGGTACCAGGGGCATCTCATGGGGCCCCCTACTGATCCCGGGCCCGAGTTCCCAAATGGTCAGTCCGCCCCTGACTGACACTAATTGCAATGTAAAAATCCACAGATGTGGGAAATTACCCTTTAGTGGCCATGGTACCCTGTGTCTGTCCCCTTGTGTGCCTGTACCAAGGCTGGACATTCCAGGGGGCGGAAACTTTTGATCTGGGGGCGGGGACTTCTGATCTGGGGGCGGAGACTTCTGATCCGGGAGTGAAGAGTTTTGATCCAGGGGGTGGAGACTTCTTATCCGGGTGCGGAGACTTCTGATCCGGGGCAGAGACTTCTGATTCGGGGGTGGAAACTCCTGATCTTCCAGTGAAGGGAACTCTTAAGCTGACATTTTGGACAATTTCATGCTCCCAACTTTGTGGGAGGAGTTTGGGGATGGCCCCTTCCTGTTCCAACATGACTGCCCCCCAGTGCACAAAGCAAGGTCCATAAAGACATGGAGGAGCCAGTTTGGGGTGGAGGAACTTGACTGTCCTGCACAGAGTCCTGACCTCAACCCCATAGAACACCTTTGGGATGAATTAGAGTGCAGACTGCGAGCCAGGCCTCCTCCCCCGACATCAGTGCCTGACCTGACAAATGTGCTTCTGGAAGAATGGTCCAACCTTCCCATAGACACCCTCCTAAACCTTGTGGACGGCCTTCCCAGAAGATTTGAAGCTGTTATAGCTGCAAAGGGCGGGGCCAACTCCATATTGAACCCTACGGACTAAGACTGGGGGGCCATTAAAGGTCATGTGTGTGGAAAGGGCGGGGCCAACTCAATATCGAACCCTACGGACTAAGACTGGGAGGCCATTAAAGGTCATGTGCGTGGAAAGGGCGGGGCCAACTCAATATTGAACCCTACGGACTAAGACTGGGAGGCCATTAAAGGTCATGTGCGTGGAAAGGGTGGAGCCAACTCAATATTGAACTCTACGGACTAAGACTGGGGGGCCATTAAAGGTCATGTCCGTGGAAAGGGCGGGGCCAACTCAATATTGAACTCTACGGAGTAAGACTGGGGGGCCATTACAGGTCATGTGTGTGGAAAGGGCGGGGCCAACTCAATAGTGAACCCTACGGACTGAGACTGGGGGGCCATTAAAGGTCATGTGTGTGGAAAGGGCGGGGCCAACTCAATATTGAACCCTATGGATTAAGACTGGGAGGCCATTAAAGTCTACGTGTGTGGAGAGGCCTGTGGCCTAATATTGAACCCTACGGACTAAGACCGGGGGGCCATTGAAGGTCATGTGTGTGGAAAGGCCGGCGGCCTGATACTTGGGGCAGTATGGTGTATATATATTTTTTATACATTTGTATAGATTGGGGTTGTTCCTCTCTGTGACATTCTGGCTCCCCCAGTGCATCTGTGTAATCTGATGATCTTTGTAAGTGTGGAACATATAAGGGGGGAATATGACGTTTTATTTGCACCCTTATAGAAAACTAAACTAAAAATGAATAGAACTCATATTTCTAGGATTCTTCTTGCTGATTTTCCTCCTATGCGGTGGTCCCCGGGTTATCCCACACTCCTGGCCGGCTCTTTGGTGAGGTTCCTTCCATCTCGGTGACCCCTCTCTGTGGTGGACCATTTGTGGAGTGGAGGTCTGGTTGTGGGCGGGGTTCTCACCTTTGCATATGATGTACTTACCATAGTGAACAGTATTTTATATCTCACACCTATTATTGTATTTTAGTTGGTATCCTGTATGCGTTCTTCCTGAAGGAGCCACGAGGAGAAACATGTAGAAGAACATGCATAGAGGACCTCGCCAACATGTCTGTACCAACTGGAGAGGAAATCCATCAAAGCCGTCTCTGGGAAATGTTTCTCTGGTTTTAATATGGATTTGTAATGAATATTACTGGTTTATGATAGTTTATGTTTGGTTTATGCATCTTACATATAGTCCCTGCACCATATTGGGAGATGCCCCTCCCCCCATGTGAGGATCTGTCACCTTCCTTCCATGGTGTCCCCCGTGCTATCATTTCCTTCTCTTTGTACCATCAGCATGGAAACATTTCACCTTCCTGCCCAATAACCTCCTGAACTCCGGGCAGATAGAAGACACAACCAATGCCGCGCTCTGCTCACCAATCACACATTTTTATTGGGCAAAAAAAGAAATGTTAGTAAAGCGATACAAGTCAGCGCGTCGTTTCCGGATGTCGGTCCCTGAAGAGCTGTGCAGACCTATGAAGAGCGATAAGAGGATCAAAGCGGCTTGGAGAGGGCGGAGTCACGGCTTAAATGCCTGGAAGGGAAGGAAGAAGAAGAAAGAGGTTATTTATAGCGGACCTTCCAACCAATAGAAGTCATTTTGCACCTGGCTCCTCCCCCTTCCTCCTACACAATTATATTTAACCCCTCCCCCTCTCACCCTCCAGGGATCGGAGCGATTTGTACGTTTCTGATATGAACCTGTTCATTCGGCGATGAGGTCGTCATTACTGAAGATAACAAGGTAACGCATGTATTGTTGTTTAACCAGCTGCAGACTCTGGGCGTGCTACACACGTCCACAAATATGTCATCATTGTACACAGGGAATGTGTAGCACGTCCAGTCCTTCTGCCCTGAGGCCAGGAACCCCCCCATCCCAGTACTCAGCAATTCAGCTCTGACTAATCACAGCGGCATTCAGGGCCGGATCTACCCTATCTGATCTGGGGGTGCAGTAAAAAAAAAAACGTTCCATCAAAGTCCCCCTTACATCAGATGTCCCCATCAGAGCGCCCTCTTACATCAGGTGTCCCCAGCAGAAATCCCCCTTACATCAGGTGTCCCCATCAGAGTGCCCTCTTGCATCAGGTGTCCCCATCAAAGATTCCCCTTACATCAGATGTCCCCATCAGAGTGCCCTCTTACATCAGGTGTTTCCATTAAAGTGCCTCTTTGATGGGGTCCTCTTCTGGCAGGTGTCCCCATTGAGGTCCCTCCTAACATCACAGTCTACAGCAGAGTCCATCTTAGGAGCCCTGCTTCACATCTGGGTCTCCATCCAAGCCCACCCTACATCCAGGTCCCCATCAGAGCTCCCCTTACTTCTAGGTCCCCATTAGAGTCCCCCCTTACATCAAGTGTCCCCATCAGAGTGCCCCGTTACATCAATGTCCTGATCGAGATTTCCTCTAGCACAGTCTACATTAGAGTACATCTTAGGAGCCCCCCTTCACATCCATGTCTCCATCAGAACCACCTTTACTTCCAGGTCCTCATCAGAGTGCCCCCTTACATCAGGTGTCCCCATCAGAGTGCTCCTTACATCAGGTGTCCCCATCAGAGTGCCCCCTTACATCAGGTGTCATCAGAGTGCCCCCTTACATCAGATATCTACTTCAGATGTCCCCATCAGAGATCCCCCTTACATCACGTGTCCCCATCAAAGTGTTCCCTTACATCCGGTGTCCCCTTTAGAGTGCCCCCGTTCATCAGGTGTCTCCATCAGAGATCCCTCTTACATCAGGTGTCCCCATCAGAGTCCCCCTTACATCAGATGTCCTCATCAGGGTCCCCCCTAACATCAAAGTCCATCTTAGGAGCCCCCCTTCACATCTGGGTCTCCATCCAAGCCCACCCTACATCCAGGTCCCCATCAGAGCTCCCCTTCTATGTCCCCATTAGAGTCCCTCTGCGCATCAGGTTTCCAATAAGATTCTCCCTTCCATCATATATCCCCATCAGAGTGCCCCCTTACATCAGGTGTCCCATCAGAGTGCCCCCTTACATCAGGATCCCAATCAGAGTGCCCCCCTTACATCAGGTGTCCCCATCATTGTGTCCCTTTACATCAGGTGTCCCCATCAGAGTGCCCCCCTTACATCAGCATCCCCATCAGAGTGCCCCCTTACATCAGGTGTCCCCATCAGAGTGCCCCCTTACATCAGCATCCCCATCAGAGTGCCCCCTTACATCAGATGTCCCCATCAGAGTGCCCCCTTACATCAGCTCTCTGCATCAGACTGGCTCATGGATCAGTGGATAAGGAGCTCTCGGAGACTTGGGAGGGGCACAGCTAAAATCTCGGGGGCACAGCCGACCCCAGCACCCCCCTAGATCCGGCCCTGGCGACACTGCCCAGTACACAGAACGTTCTGACAGCTGAACCAGTCAAAAAAAATCAGCCTGCCACTAATTATCACCAATACAGAAAGGTACAAAGTAACATTGTTTCATTTTGTATCTTTCTGTTTATTCATCTGCAGATGATTCTTCTCTCTTTTTTTGTTCATCTCTATCCTACTAACTAATAATATTTAAACGTCTTTTTATATATTTACAAGTTTCACATTTAAAAAAGCGCAAAGTTGAAGAAATAAAACCCGGAACCCTTTCCTTCATCTGTCAATCACTTTGCGATGCTTTGTAGCAGAATCGTCATTTTAGGGTCATTATAAACAGAAGAAATCCCGGAAATAAATGCGCACTTTTCATGCAGCAACGCTGTTTGTTTGTAAACGGACACCCATCAAACACAGAAACAGCGCGTTTTGTTACGTTTACTGGTTTACGGGGAAAAAAACTCATCCGGAAAACAATAGCTGAGGAGAGAAGGAGACGAAGGAGTTAATTCGGGCTGATTGGGGTCACTAAGGGTTAATAAGGGATAAACACAGGAACAGTTTTTGTAAAAAAAAAAGGAAACAAACTTGTCCGGTTGCTTTTACTGACATCCTTTACAGATCTAAGTTCAGCCCATTGATCTGCAGATGAATGAACAGAAAGATACAAAAGTAACAATAGGTAACATTGTATCTTTGTATATTCTCAGTCTGGTGCTGTGTTGTTTATAAGCACAGAGTCAGACCGGCTGGCCACGCCTTCTCTGAGTATACAGGGGTACCTGCCGACCGCCTACCTGGAAATGTACGTCAGGATATAGTAGTGGAGTTCCGGGGTCTATGGCTGCAGCTGGATGCCACATTCCTGCAATTAGACTTTTCAGCAGCCGCTGCTCTTTCTCCTAAAAGTGATCCGAGCCGCTGAATAGCCGCTGGATCACTAACAGAAGTGACGGGAGGGGTCGCCCCCTTTCCTTCTACTGCTTTCCAGTGGTTCTTGGGCTTAGCTGGCACATCGGTGTTGCGGTGGCTGGTCATAGAGATGATCAAAGGAAAAATGGGCTCATCTCTATGACCTAGGAGGACCAGAGCAACGTCATGACGTCACTTCCATTTCCAGACTGGTGTAAACAAGGCCATTTTTTTTTGGAAAGCACTAGATCAACTTTTTTTTTTTTTAAATCTGATGCTTTCCAGCATAGAGGAGAGATGTGGGGTCTTATTCAGAGAGACTGGATGTGCTACACATGTCCTGTGTACAGTATATACTGGTAGAAGGGTCCCTGCTGCAGGACAGAGATTGGATATACTACACATGTCCTGTGTACAGTATACTGGGAGAGGGGTCCCTGCAGCAGGACAGAGAGACTGGATGTGCTACACATGTCCTGTGTACAGTATACTGGTAGAGGGGTCCCTGTGGCAGGGCAGAGAGACTGGATGTGTTACACATGTCCTGTGTACAATACACTGGGAGAGGGGTCCCAGCAGCAGGACAGAGAGACTGGATGTGCTACACATGTCCTGTGTACAATACACTGGGAGAGGGGTCCCAGCGGCAGGACAGAGAGACTGGATGTGCTACACATGTCCTGTGTACAATACACTGGGAGAGAGGTCCCAGAGGCAGGACAGAGAGACTGGATGTGCTACACATGTCCTGTGTACAGTATACTGGTAGAGGGGTCCCTGTGGCAGGGCAGAGAGACTGGATGTGCTACACATGTTCTGTGTACAATACACTGGGAGAGGGGTCCCAGCGGCAGGACAGAGAGACTGGATGTGCTACACATGTCCTGTGTACAATGATGACATTTCCTGGGGCCTGTGTAGCACGCCCAAAGTCTGCAACTCGTTAAAAAATGTTTTGAACTTCTTTTGCCTTAACCTGCGGTTGACCCATAACCAGCCCACCATCTGTCCCTGTGCCTCTCAGGAAGGGAGGGGGTAGGGAATAAAGGATTGAGGAATACTTCTAATAAAAAAGGGGAACTCCGCGTCCAACTCTGATGAGCAAGTTTGCTACACCTGTCACCGGCCCCTTCCGGCCCCTCCCCCCCCACCATCGTCCTGGAAGTTTTCTCAGCGATTTGATTTCTGTTTTTACCTGTAAAATCCTCCCCGACGAAGACACCAGAAAAGCTCTCAGACAGCTGCTGGGTGGCGCCATCCATTGTCCATTGTGGTGTATTGCCATGAATGTGCGCCTACAGTGCGCCACGCCCCCGCCATTGTTCCCGGGGTTGTCCAGCTCCCAGGGCGAGGATCCAGAACTGCGCCCCCCTCCCCCACTGTACATACATGTCATAGAATGGGGGTACCACTCTGCGTCCATTCTCTGACCCCCTCCCCCACTGTCCATACATGTCATAGAATGTGGGTACCACTCTGCGTCCATTCTCTGCCCCCTCCCCCACTGTCCATACATGTCATAGAATGTGGGTACCACTCTGCGTCCATTCTCTGCCCCCTCCCCCACTGTGCATACATGTCATAGAATGGGGGTACCACTCTGCGTCCATTCTCAGCCCCCCTCCCCCGCTGTACATACATGTCATAGAATGTGGGTACCACTCTGCGTCCATTCTCTGCCCCCTCCCCCACTGTGCATACATGTCATAGAATGGGGGTACCACTCTGCGTCCATTCTCAGCCCCCCTCCCCCGCTGTACATACATGTCATAGAATGGGGGTACCACTCTGCGTCCATTCTCAGCCCCCCTCCCCCACTGTGCATACATGTCATAGAATGGGGGTACCACTCTGCGTCCATTCTCTGCCCCCTCCCCCACTGTACATACATGTCATAGAATGGGGGTACCACTCTGTGTCCATTCTCAGCCCCCCTCCCCCGCTGTACATACATGTCATAGAATGTGGGTACCACTCTGCGTCCATTCTCTGCCCCCCTCCCCCGCTGTACATACATGTCATAGAATGTGGGTACCACTCTGCGTCCATTCTCTGCCCCCCTCCCCCGCTGTACATACATGTCATAGAATGGGGGTACCACTCTGCGTCCATTCTCAGCCCCCCTCCCCCGCTGTACATACATGTCATAGAATGGGGGTACCACTCTGCGTCCATTCTCAGCCCCCCTCCCCCGCTGTACATACATGTCATAGAATGGGGGTACCACTCTGCGTCCATTCTCAGCCCCCCTCCCCCGCTGTACATACATGTCATAGAATGGGGGTACCACTCTGCGTCCATTCTCAGCCCCCTTGCCTCCCTGTGCCCGGGGCACCTCCCCCTTCTGCCCCCCCCCCCTTGTCCCGGCCCTGATTGCTCATCACAACACAGCAGCAGATTTCTCCAGCATTGGGCCCCGCCTGGGTTTTCACGCTTTCACCACCAATGAATGGGCGGCCTAATCCAACGTGGGAACCCAGGAGAGGACTCTGATGTAAGAGGGACATATATAGGGGGACTCTGATGGAGGCTCTGATGTAAGGGGGACATATATAGGGGGACTCTGATGGAGGCTCTGATGTAAGGGGGACATATATAGGGGGACTCTGATGATGTTTGTATCAGCCATCAATGTTAGTGAAATGTACGGTGTGGCCCCGTCTCTGCACAGCTTGGTGCCCTCAGGCCCCCCGCATGTTCCCTGGATCCTCGGACTTCCTGTTGTGACCGCGGGACAGGAAGTGAAGGGGAATCTCCTGACCGGGGATACAGCCCCTCCCCTCCCCCCAGCCCTGGGTTGTACAGTAAGTAGTAGGTAGGGATGTATGAAGGGATCATTCTACTAGACAATGAAATATCACTCCGAGGGGGAGGGGCAGAATTTCTGGATGCCCCCCCTCCCATCCCCGGGAATATCACACATAGAACCCGGATTACCTGTCCATCAGTGGCGATACAATTGGTCAGGTGGCAAGTCAAATGATCCTGCACCCGCACATTTCTGCGGAGAGAGAAGAGGAGAGGAGAGGAGGGAAGAGAGGAGAGAAGAGACGAGATGAGACCAGAAGAGAAGAGAAGGGATGGGAAGAGAAGAGAAGAGAAGAGAGGAGAGGAGAGAAGAGAGGAGAGAAGAGAAGAGAAGAGAAGAGAAGAGAGGAGAGGAGAGAAGAGAAGAGAAGAGAGGAGAGGAGAGGAGGGAAGAGAAGAGAAGAGTGGGATTAGTACAGTGACCGGCGTGTCAGAAGATGGCGGCAGATGACCCCACAGACAGGAGACATGACGCCTCTATTTATAGAAGATGTACAGCTATTCGTCCAGCAAAGTCTCATGTACATTCGTTCTGGGCGAGTTGGTTGTGAGAATGGGGCAGAATCGGGGGGGTTTCTTCTGGTCGTAGTTTTTACCCCCTTACTGCCCCCACAGTATGAATAAATGGGCGGAGTGGTGGATGTCTGTTTCTGGAGTGCCGTGTAGACACATGACCTCAGAGACAGCCCTCTGGGGGCCAGTTCACCCGTTCATGTGTGTGAATGGAGCCATCCTCGGACACTGTGTACAGAGCCCATCCGACAGGCACTGTACCTGACCCTGCCAGCTTCTGCTGCTCCCTTCACCAGCATTGACAGGAAGGAAGCTGCCATATACAGTACAGTGATGGCGGAATACATGACAGCCGGGTCCCGCCAAAGTGGGAAAAGATTGGGCGTTCAGATGAAGGCCTGGACAAGTAATGTTCTGTGTGAACCTGTGTTCCCACCAAGGACTCATCACTACCAACCATCATCACCACTCCATGGGATCATCATCACCAGTCCATGGGATCATCATCACCAGTCCATGGGATCATCATCATCACCACTCCATGGGATCATCATCACCAGTCCATGGGATCATCATCACCAGTCCATGGGATCATCATCATCACCACTCCATGGGATCATCATCACCAGTCCATGGGATTATCATCATCATCACCAGTCTATGGGATCATCATCACCATCACCAGTCTATGGGATCATCATCATCACCAGTCTATGGGATCATCACCATCACCAGTCTATGGGATTATCATCACCATCACCAGTCTATGGGATCATCATCACCATCACCAGTCTATGGGATCATCACCATCACCAGTCTATGGGATCATCATCACCATCACCAGTCCATGGGATCATGGGATAGTTCTGGAGATTCTTTTATAAATAAACCCCAAAGTGTCATCTCCAATACCGTACCCTGCAAGGTTTCCTTATTGGCCATCGGCAGCACGGGAGATTATCCCGGGTTTCCCTTATGCGGCTCTCAGTGGGTCCTGCTGGGGCCATCAGATCTCTGGAGTCCATCGACTTCTTCTACAGAATCAAACAAAGATTTATAATTCAGCGGAGATATGGAAAGGACGGGACCGGCTATTCTTCTACAATGAGAATCATCACTTTTAAAGGAAAATAACAGAGCGTGTCCTCCAACCCCTCCCCCTCCATAGATATACACTTTTCAAAAGTATTGGCCCCGCCCTCCATATCATGTGATTCAGGTGTTCCAATCCCCTCCATATCATGTGATTCAGGCATTCCAATCCCCTCCCAATCATGTGATTCAGGTGTTCCAATCCCCTCCATATCATGTGATTCAGGTGTTCCAATCCCCTCCATATCATGTGATTCAGGTGTTCCAATCCCCTCCCAATCATGTGATTCAGGTGCTCCAATCCCCTCCAATCATGTGATTCAGGTGTTCCAATCCCCTCCCAATCATGTGATTCAGGTGTTCCAATCCCCTCCCAATCATGTGATTCAGGTGTTCCAATCCCCTCCGTATCATGTGATTCAGGTGTTCCAATCCCCTCCATATCATGTGATTCAGGTGTTCCACTCCCCTCTATATCATGTGATTCAGGTGTTCCAATCCCCTCCATCTCATGTGATTCAGGTGTTCCAATCCCCTCCATATCATGTGATTCAGGTGTTCCAATCCCCTCCATATCATGTGATTCAGGTGTTCCAATCCCCTCCCAATCATGTGATTCAGGTGTTCCAATCCCCTCCATATCATGTGACTCAGGTGTTCCAATCCCCTCCATATCATGTAATTCAGGTGCTCCAATCCCCTCCATATCATGTAATTCAGGTGCTCCAATCCCCTCCATATCATGTGATTCAGGTGCTCTAATCCCCCTCCATGGACACAGGTGTATACAATCAAGCCCCTAGGCATGCAGACGGCTTCTACAAACATTGGTGAAAGAATGGGTCGCTCTCAGGAGCTCAGTGACTCCAAGCGTGGTCCCGTGATAGGTGGCCACCTGGGCAGTAAGTCCATCCGTGACATTTCCTGGCTACTAAATATTCCACGCTCAACTGTTAGTGGGATTATAACAAAGTGGAAGCCACTGGGAACAACAGCCACTCAGCCACCAAGTGGTAGGCCACGTCACATGACAGGGCGGGGTCAGCGCATGCTGAAGTGCACAGTGCGCAGAAGTCACCAACTGTCTGCAGAGTCAATAGCTAAAGACCTCCAAACTTGGTGTGGCCTTCAGATGAGCCCAACAACAGTGTGTAGAGAGCTTCATGGAATGGGTTTCCATGGCCGAGCAGCTGCATCCAAGCCTTCCATCACCAAGTGCAATGCAAAGCGTCAGATGCTGTGGTGTAAAGCATGCCGCCACTGGACTCTAGAGCAGGGGAGACATGTTCTCTGGAGGGACCAATCACGCTTCTCTGGCCAACAGATGGACATGTCTGGGTTTGGTGGTGGCCAGGAGAACGGTACTTGCCTGACTGCATGTGCCACGTTTAAAGTTTGGTGGAGGAGGGATTATGGTGGAGGGTTGTTCTTCAGGGGTTGGGCTTGGCCACCTAGTTCTAGTGAAGGGAACTCTTAAGGCGACATTTTGGACAATTTCATACTCCCAACTTTGTGGGAGGAGTTTGGGGATGGCCCCTTCCTGTTCCAACATGACTGCCCCCCAGTGCACAAAGCAAGGTCCATAAAGACATGGAGGAGCCAGTTTTGGGGTGGAGGAACTTGACTGTCCTGCACAGAGTCCTGTCCTCAACCCCATAGAACACCTTTGGGATGAATTAGAGCGGAGACTGCGAGCCAGGCCCCCTCCCCCGACATCAGTGCCTGACCTGACAAATGTGCTTCTGGAAGAATGGTCCAACCTTCCCATAGACACCCTCCTAACCTTGTGGGGGGCCTTCCCAGAAGAGTTGAAGCTGTTATAGCTGCAAAGGGCGGGGCCAACTCAATATTGAGCCCTACGGACTAAGACTGGGGGGCCATTAAAGGTCATGTGTGTGGAAAGGGCGGGGCCAACTCAATATTGAACCCTACGGACTAAGACTGGGGGGCCATTAAAGTTCATGTGCGTGGAAAGGGCGGGGCCAACTCAATATTGAACCCTACGGACTAAGACTGGGGGGCCATTAAAGGTCATGTGCGTGGAAAGGGCGGGGCCAACTCAATATTGAACCCTACGGACTAAGACTGGGGGGGCCATTACAGGTCATGTGTGTGGAAAGGGCGGGGCCAACTCAATATTGAACCCTACGGACTAAGACTGGGGGGCCATTAAAGGTCATGTGTGTGGAAATGGCGGGGCCAACTCAATATTGAACCCTACGGACTAAGACTGGGGGGCCATTAAAGGTCATGTGCGTGGAAAGGGCGGGGCCAACTCAATATTGAACCCTACGGACTAAGACTGGGGGGCCATTAAAGGTCATGTGCGTGGAAAGGGCGGGGCCAACTCAATATTGAACCCTACGGACTAAGACTGGGGGGCCATTACAGGTCATGTGCGTGGAAAGGGCGGGGCCAACTCAATATTGAACCCTACGGACTAAGACTGGGGGGCCATTACAGGTCATGTGCGTGGAAAGGGCGGGGCCAACTCAATATTGAACCCTACGGACTAAGACTGGGGGGCCATTACAGGTCATGTGTGTGGAAAGGCCGGGCCCCAATACTTGGGGCAATATGGTGTATATCTATCATTACCTTGAACAGAATGATATTTCCATCAATTTGCGGCACGGTGATCACCGCACACGCATGGATGGCAGGGGGAGGGGTCATAAGGAGTAATGGCCAGCATGTCAAAACCCCACCTCCAGTCTGGCCCAAGAACGCGCCTCCAATGGACACAATGACGGGAATCTACAAAGACTAGGGCAGCTGTGCACGGCAACCAATCAGCTTCTATCTTTCATTTTCAAAGCTTAACTGAACAATCTGAAGCTAGAAGCTGATTGGTTGCTCTGCATAGCTGCTCCAGCCTTGGTAGATCCCGCTCATTGCTGATCTGTAGGTTTTGGTGCTCAGCTGGAGGGGAATAGCCCGCCGCTCCCATCGTTCTCCATCTAAATATACATAGAAGTATCCAATCCATCCAACTACATCACAAATGATACAATACGATTGGAACAATCAGAATCTGCTGTAACCATAGATACCAGACATACACCTGACCTCCGGACATTGGGGGCGTGGTTTACCGACATTCCCATGATGGCATCACAAAGCGTCCGTACTCAACGCATTGCATCACAATACCACTTCCTCGGGGGCGGTGCTTGTGGTTGTCATGGTCTTAATACAAACATGCTGTCATCTGGGCAACTTTATATACAAAAAAGCCCCTCCCCCTTCCATTCACAATTAACCCTTCAATCTCCCAACATCGTTGAATCCCTCCACTGGAAGAAATGTTACAATCAATCTGTATGGCAAAGGCAACTTCCCCCAACTTCATGAAAATATTACCCCGGGTGGGGTGGGGGAGGTCCAAACACCTAAAGCTTCTGGGTCCATCCCATTGTCCGGTCCGGTACTGAGCATTCTGCTTCTGGTGAGAGTACTCTGCTGACCACAGCGGGTCCCTGGCACTCCAGTCCCTCCATTCACTAAGCAACTTGTGTTACGTTCAACGAATGTAAGGCACCCTGTGATTGGAGAAGGGTTGGAAAGAACATCACAATCTCCCCGCCTCCAATCACAGAACACCTTGCCTTCACTGAAAATAATCCAAGATATTTACTGAATGGAGGGGCTGGAGTGCGGGTCACCCGCTGTGGCCTGAGTGCTGTCCCGGGAATCAGACATTCAGCACCGGACGTGTAGAACTGAATATACTGTATGGGGGGGAGGGGAGGGGTACATGACGCCGCAGTCCAGACACACGGGACACATTCTATTAGCGTGGATGGATTTTAACAGCAACAAAAATCAGCTTCATACGTCAGGAGAAGCCGGATGACACCCACAAGAGACAGGAAATGAATACACATAAGAGGATCTGCTAGAGAACAATATCACACGTCAGCTCCCTCTAGTGGCCATAATGTTGTATTTCCTGAAATGCCTCAATCTGGAAAATAACCCATTTTGGCCACTAGATGGAGCTGATGATCATAAGAAATACAACATTGTTATTATATATACGGGACGGATACGTATCCATACACCGTCCTCGGTATACGTCTGCAGACATGGTATATATACGGGACAGATACGTATCCATACATCGTCCTCGGTATACGTCTGCAGACATCGTATATATACGGGACGGATACGTATCCATACATCGTCCTCGGTATACGTCTGCAGACATTGCTCGGTGATATGTAGGAATTGATGTGTATGGACATGTCTGGTTGGACAGCTGTGTCTATAGAACAGCGGTTCTCAACCTGGGGGTCGAACGACGCTTCCACAGGGGTCGCCTAAGACCATCGGAAAACACATATTTCCGATGGTCTTAGGAACCGAGACACCGCTCCTCGCCCCCGCCGCCGCCACCGCCGTCTCCAGGTGTGGGCGGGATGACATGCCGCCCCTGTCATCTGGACACACCTCGAGATCAATCCTCGCCTGTGATTGGCCGCCGGCACTGTAGCTCAGGAGAGGCACACAGGCGGCCAATCACCGGCGAGGAGGTGGAGCTTGGAGAGGAGGAGCCGAGCGGCACCGTGAAGATCGAGCGAGTGAAGAGGAGGAGAGCGGCCGGAGAAGGAAGACATCTGACAGGTAAGTGTCGGTACCATGGGAGAGGGAGGGAGCGAGCGAGCCCAGGCTGGAGCAGGGGTCTGCAAGGTAAGTATCATTGGTGTCAGTGGGAATAGTGCCCCATCATTGGTGTCACTAATACCAATGATGGGGCACTATTCCTCCCACTGACACCAACGATGGGACACTATTCCTCCCACTGACACCAACGATGGGGCACTATTCCTCCCCCAAATGACACCAACGATGGGGCACTATTCCTCCCCCACTGACACCAAGGATGGGGCACGATTCCTCCCCCCACTGACACCAACGATGGGGCACAATTCCTCCCCCCACTGACACCAAGGATGGGGCACTATTCCTCCCCCCACTGACACCAAGGATGGGGCACTATTCCTCCCCCCACTGACACCAAGGATGGGGCACTATTCCTCCCCCCACTGACACCTATGATGGGGCACTATTCCCCCCACTGACACCTATGATGGGGCACTATTCCCCCCACTGACACCAATGATGGGGCACTATTCCCCCCACTGACACCTATGATGGGGCACTATTCCTCCCCCCACTGACACCAATGATGGGGCACTATTCCTCCCACTGACACCAATGATGGGGCACTATTCCTCCCACTGACACCAATGATGGGGCACTATTCCTCCCACTGACACCTATGATGGGGCACTATTCCCCCCACTGACACCAATGATGGGGCACTATTCCCCCCACTGACACCTATGATGGGGCACTATTCCTCCTCCCACTGACACCAATGATGGGGCACTATTCCTCCCACTGACAGCAATGATGGGGCACTATTCCTCCCACTGACACCAATGATGAGGCACTATTCCTCCCACTGACACTGATGATGGGGCACTATTCCTCCCACTGACACCAATGATGAGGCACTATTCCTCCCACTGATACCGATGAAGGGGCACTATTCCTCACACTGATACCGATGACGAGGCACTATTCCTCCCACTGACACCAATGACGGGGCACTATTCCTCCCACTGATACCAATGACGGGGCACTATTCCTCCCACTGACACCAATGACGGGGCACTATTCCTCCCACTGATACCAATGACGGGGCACTATTCCTCCCACTGACACCTATGATGGGGCACTATTCCCCTTACTGACACCAATGATGGGGCACTATTCCTCCCCCCACTGACACCAATGATGGGGCACTATTCCTGCTCCCACTGACACCTATGATGGGGCACTATTCCTCCCACTGACACCAATGATGGGGCACTATTCCTCCCACTGACACCAATGACGGGGCACGATTCCTCCCACTGACACCAATGAAGGGGGCACTATTCCTCCCACTGACACCAATGACGGGGCACTATTCCTCCCACTGACACCAATGACGGGGCACTATTCCTCCCACTGACACCAATGATGGGGCACTATTCCCCCCACTGACACCAATGACGGGGCACTATTCCTCCCACTGACACCAATGACGGGGCACTATTCCTCCCACTGACACCAATGACGGGGCACTATTCCTCCCACTGACACCAATGACGGGGCACTATTCCTCCCACTGACACCAATGATAGGGCACTATTCCTCCCACTGATACCAATGATGGGGCACTATTCCTCCCACTGACACCTATGATGGGGCACTATTCCCCCCACTGACACCTATGATGGGGCACTATTCCCCCCACTGACACCAATGATGGGGCACTATTCCCCCCACTGACACCTATGATGGGGCACTATTCCTCCCCCCACTGACACCAATGATGGGGCACTATTCCTCCCACTGACACCAATGATGGGGCACTATTCCTCCCACTGACACCAATGATGGGGCACTATTCCTCCCACTGACACCTATGATGGGGCACTATTCCCCCCACTGACACCAATGATGGGGCACTATTCCCCCCACTGACACCTATGATGGGGCACTATTCCTCCTCCCACTGACACCAATGATGGGGCACTATTCCTCCCACTGACAGCAATGATGGGGCACTATTCCTCCCACTGACACCAATGATGAGGCACTATTCCTCCCACTGACACCGATGATGGGGCACTATTCCTCCCACTGACACCGATGATGGAGCACTATTCCTCCCACTGACACCGATGACGGGGCACTATTCCTCCCACTGACACCAATGACGGGGCACGATTCCTCCCACTGACACCAATGACGGGGCACGATTCCTCCCACTGACACCAATGAAGGGGGCACTATTCCTCCCACTGACACCAATGACGGGGCACTATTCCCCCCACTGACACCAATGACGTGGCACTATTCCTCCCACTGACACCAATGACGGGGCACTATTCCTCCCACTGATACCAATGATGGGGCACTATTCCTCCCACTGACACCTATGATGGGGCACTATTCCCCCCACTGACACCTATGATGGGGCACTATTCCCCCCACTGACACCAATGATGGGGCACTATTCCCCCCACTGACACCTATGATGGGGCACTATTCCTCCCACTGACAGCAATGATGGGGCACTATTCCTCCCACTGACACCAATGATGAGGCACTATTCCTCCCACTGACACCGATGATGGGGCACTATTCCTCCCACTGACACCAATGATGAGGCACTATTCCTCCCACTGACACCAATGATGAGGCACTATTCCTCCCACTGACACCGATGAAGGGGCACTATTCCTCACACTGACACCAATGACGGGGCACTATTCCTCCCACTGATACCGATGACGAGGCACTATTCCTCCCACTGACACCAATGATGAGGCACTATTCCTCCCACTGATACCGATGACGAGGCACTATTCCTCCCACTGACACCAATGACGGGGCACTATTCCTCCCACTGATACCAATGACGGGGCACTATTCCTCCCACTGACACCTATGATGGGGCACTATTCCCCCCACTGACACCAATGATGGGGCACTATTCCTCCCCCCACTGACACCAATGATGGGGCACTATTCCTGCTCCCACTGACACCTATGATGGGGCACTATTCCTCCCACTGATACCGATGATGAGGCACTATTCCTCCCACTGACACCGATGATGGGGCACTATTCCTCCCACTGACACCAATGATGGGGCACTATTCCTCCCACTGATACCAATGATGGGGCACTATTCCTCCCACTGACACCGATGACGGGGCACTATTCCTCCCACTGACACCAATGACGGGGCACGATTCCTCCCACTGACACCAATGACGGGGCACGATTCCTCCCACTGACACCAATGAAGGGGGCACTATTCCTCCCACTGACACCAATGACGGGGCACTATTCCTCCCACTGACACCAATGACGGGGCACTATTCCTCCCACTGACACCAATGACGGGGCACTATTCCTCCCACTGACACCAATGATGGGGCACTATTCCTCCCACTGACACCAATGATGGGGCACTATTCCTCCCACTGACACCAATGATGGGACACTATTCCTCCCACTGACACCAATGACGGGGCACTATTCCTCCCACTGACACCAATGATGGGGCACTATTCCTCCCACTGACACCAATGATGGGGCACTATTCCTCCCAATGACACCAATGATGGGGCACTATTCCCCCCACTGACACCAATGATGGGGCACTATTCCCCCCACTGACACCAATGATGGGGCACTATTCCCCCCACTGACACCAATGACGTGGCACTATTCCTCCCACTGACACCAATGATGGGGCACTATTCCCCCCACTGACACCAATGAAGGGGCACTATTCCCCCCACTGACACCAATGACGTGGCACTATTCCTCCCAATGACACCAATGATGGGGCACTATTCCTCCCACTGACACCAATGATGGGACACTATTCCTCCCACTGACACCAATGATGGGGCACTATTCCTCCCACTGACACCAATGACGGGGCACTATTCCTCCCACTGACACCAATGATGGGGCACTATTCCCCCCACTGACACCAATGATGGGGCACTATTCCCCCCACTGACACCAATGACGTGGCACTATTCCTCCCAATGACACCAATGATGGGGCACTATTCCTCCCACTGACACCAATGATGGGACACTATTCCTTCCACTGACACCAATGATGGGGCACTATTCCTCCCACTGACACCAATGACGGGGCACTATTCCTCCCACTGACACCAATGACGGGGCACTATTCCTCCCACTGACACCAATGATGGGGCACTATTCCCCCCACTGACACCAATGACGGGGCACTATTCCTCCCACTGACACCAATGACGGGGCACTATTCCTCCCACTGACACCAATGATGGGGCACTATTCCTCCCACTGACACCAATGATGGGGCACTATTCCTCCCAATGACACCAATGATGGGGCACTATTCCCCCCACTGACACCAATGATGGGGCACTATTCCCCCCACTGACACCAATGATGGGGCACTATTCCCCCCACTGACACCAATGACGTGGCACTATTCCTCCCAATGACAGCAATGATGGGGCACTATTCCTCCCACTGACACCAATGATGGGGCACTATTCCCCCCACTGACACCAATGATGGGGCACTATTCCCCCCACTGACACCAATGACGTGGCACTATTCCTCCCAATGACACCAATGATGGGGCACTATTCCTCCCACTGACACCAATGATGGGACACTATTCCTCCCACTGACACCAATGATGGGGCACTATTCCTCCCACTGACACCAATGACGGGGCACTATTCCTCCCACTGACACCAATGACGGGGCACTATTCCTCCCACTGACACCAATGACGGGGCACTATTCCTCCCACTGACACCAATGACGGGGCACTATTCCTCCCACTGACACCAATGATGGGGCACTATTCCTCCCAATGACACCAATGATGGGGCACTATTCCTCCCACTGACACCAATGACGGGGCACTATTCCTCCCACTGACACCAATGATGGGGCACTATTCCCCCCACTGACACCAATGATGGGGCACTATTCCCCCCACTGACACCAATGATGGGGCACTATTCCCCCCACTGACACCAATGACGTGGCACTATTCCTCCCAATGACACCAATGATGGGGCACTATTCCTCCCACTGACACCAATGATGGGACACTATTCCTCCCACTGACACCAATGACGGGGCACTATTCCTCCCACTGACACCAATGACGGGGCACTATTCCTCCCACTGACACCAATGACGGGGCACTATTCCTCCCACTGACACCAATGACGGGGCACTATTCCTCCCACTGACACCAATGACGGGGCACTATTCCTCCCACTGATACCAATGATGGGGCACTATTCCTCCCAATGACACCAATGATGGGGCACTATTCCTCCCACTGACACCAATGATGGGGCACTATTCCTCCCACTGACACCAATGATGGGGCACTATTCCTCCCACTGATACCAATGATGGGGCACTATTCCTCCCACTGACACCTATGATGGGGCACTATTCCTCCCACTGACACCAATGATGGGGCACTATTCCTCCCACTGACACCAATGATGGGGCACTATTCCTCCCACTGCAAAATTACAGTTATGAAGTAGCAACGAAAATAATTTTATGGTTGGGGGTCACCACAACATGAGGAACTGTATTAAGGGGTCGCAGCGCTAGAAAGGTTGAGAACCACTGCTATAGAAGGTCTTCTGATGGACGGAATGTTCCTGGATGTGTAGAGCCCTCACACCGTACAATCCCTCCCGGGAACTCACCTCTCCTCCATCCTGGGACACCCTCCGCTCACCGTTAGATGGGGTCACCAGCAGCCCAACGACAACGAGACCCCCCAAGATCAGCAGAGTCCTCATAACCGACCCGCAGCCCGATCCTCACTACAGCAAAGACGTTGTACAATGTGGGACCCCCGCCCTCCGTCTGCTTCACCGTGCTGATTGCACTTCTTATTTACCCCTGTTCCCCTCCCCCTCCCCTCTTCCTGGGACTGGCCGGCTGCGGGATCCAAGCCCACAGATGAGCCAACATCTTTCCCTATTCTACCTTCACATTGTCTTGTTTTTTAGTATTTCATTGTTTTCTATGAATGTATTATTCCTGGTATTTCTATACGGGGCTCCCGCCTAGGTGGGCGCTATAGTTGTAGATCCATTTCTCAGTGGGATCGGTGGATCCGGGTTTGGTTCTTGCTGGTTGTTCTGGGTTCTGTAGCTGCAGGTTCGCCTACGTTCTCTTGGATTCTAGTGAGGTCTGGAACATAGCGGTCTGGAGGGGGCAGAGACCCCGGGCTGAATACATACAGCCTCAGCCAAGAGTGACCAGCAGGGGGCCACAATCACCAGGCCAGGCTTGTGGGGAAGAGGTCCTTGTCTACATTGGTATGGGGGACACTGTCCCAACGCTGAGGGTACGTGGCCTGGTAAGACGCAGGGAGGGGGGCACTCATTAGTCCCCCCCCCCTTTACTGGCCTGCCAGGTCTGTGCTTGGATCAAGGGTCTGAAAGGAATTTAGGGGGGACCCTACACTGTTTTCCCCCATTTGTGGGAGGTGAGGTTCCCCTTCAAATCCTATCTGGCCTGGTATGGCTGTTAGGGGGAACCCCATGCATGTTAAAAATAAATGTAAACTGTGGGGCCCCTCCTATCCTTCCTACCAGATCTAAGGGTCTGGTAAGGATTAAGCGGGAGGGGGGGCCCCTACGCGGTCAGTCGTGCTGCAGCAGGTTCAATACAGTGTACAGATGTGCAACTTTGGAAGGGATTTAAGGGGACCCCCCCCAGGCATGATATTTAAAGGAATGTTTTTTTTTTTACTTTAAGCAGTGAAAAATGACTGCCCCTTTAAAAACGGTACTTTTTGAAAATAAATATTTCACTGATTCCTGTCCCTCAGGGCGGTCCCCGAGTCCCCATTCCCCTTTTATGGCCAATACCTTGCCCAGAAGCCTTCCAAATGGGCACCTTTGAATGTACAAGTTCGAGTCCCATAGACTTGCGTTGAGTTTGATGCTGGCGGTTGAACTTTCGTGAAGGTTGGAATGTTCGATCTCCAGCCGAGCACGGGGGGGGCTTCTGCCCATCACTAATATGGACCCTGCGTTCCCGTTTAATCTGCGAACCTATTTCTGTTCATTTACCCCGTAGAGTCGCTTTGTGCGTCGCCCACAAAATATCTGGGGTCACCGCGTCAGTCATGTTGCATCGGAAATATTCTACTACGTGCCGCTCGACTTCAGTGCAAAGGACGGTCCTCGCAGGGAGCATTTATTAATGTTATGGAACCGATCGTATGATCAGACCGAGCTGTATCCCGAATGGAGGGAGGAGCAAACCAGGGGCGGGCTGACAACTCATGGGGCCCCCGGGCAATAGGGGATCATGGGGCCCCTGTGTCCCTGCCCAAACTCAAAAAATCCTATGAAAAAGGTACCAGGGGCATCTCATGGGGCCCCCTACTGACCCTGGGCCCTTGGGCAGTGCCTGAGTTCCCGAATGGTCAGTCCGCCCCTGGAGAAAACATGGTCTATCCTGGAATACAATTGGTGGGGATGGGAGAAGCGGGTATAATCTCTCATAGTTGGGGGTTCCTCCCACCGGGCATCAATGAGCCCAAGAGGGGGGATGGGAGAAGTGGGTATAATCGCTCATAGTTGGGGGTTCCTCCCGCCGGCCATCAATGAGCCCAAGAGGGGGGATGGGAGAAGCGGGTATAATCTCTCATGGTTGGGTGTTCCTCCCGCCGGGCATCAATGAGCCCAAGAGGGGGGGATGGGAGAAGTGGGTATAATCGCTCATAGTTGGGTGTTCCTCCCGCCGGCCATCAATGAGCCCAAGAGGGGGGGATGGGAGAAGTGGGTATAATCGCTCATAGTTGGGGGTTTCTCCCACCGGGCATCAATGAGCCCAAGAGGGGGGATGGGAGAAGCGGGTATAATCGCTCATAGTTGGGGGTTTCTCCCACCGGCCATCAATGAGCCCAAGAGGGGGGATGGGAGAAGTGGGTATAATCTCTCATAGTTGGGGGTTTCTCCCACCGGCCATCAATGAGCCCAAGAGGGGGGATGGGAGAAGCGGGTATAATCTCTCATAGTTGGGCGTTTCTCCTGCCGGCCATCAATGAGCCCAAGAGGGGGGATGGGAGAAGCGGGTATAATCTCTCATGGTTGGGCGTTTCTCCCGCAGGGCATCAATGAGCCCAGGAGGGGGGATGGGAGAAGCGGGTATAATCTCTCATAGTTGGGGGTTTCTCCCGCCGGGCATCAATGAGCCCAAGTGGGGGGATGGGAGAAGCGGGTATAATCTCTCATGGTTGGGTGTTTCTCCCGCCGGGCATCAATGAGCCCAAGTGGGGGGATGGGAGAAGTGCACAAAGCAAGGTCCATAAAGACATGGAGGAGCCAGTTTGGGGTGGAGGAACTTGACTGTCCTGCACAGAGTCCTGACCTCAACCCCATAGAACACCTTTGGGATGAATTAGAGCGGAGACTGTGAGCCAGGCCTCCTCCCCCGACATCAGTGCCTGACCTGACAAATGTGCTTCTGGAAGAATGGTCCAACCTTCCCATAGACACCCTCCTAAACCTTGTGGACGGCCTTCCCAGAAGAGTTGAAGCTGTTATAGCTGCAAAGGGCGGGGCCAACTCAATATTGAACCCTACAGACTAAGACTGGGGGGCCATTAAAGGTCATGTGTGTGGAAAGGGCGGGGCCAACTCAATATTGAACCCTACGGACTAAGACTGGGGAGCCATTAAAGGTCATGTGTGTGGAAAGGGCGGGGCCAACTCAATATTGAACCCTACGGACTAAGACTGGGGGGCATTAAAGGTTATGTGTGTGGAAAGGGCGGGGCCAACTCAATATTGAACCCTACGGACTAAGACTGGGGGGCATTAAAGGCCATGTGTGTGGAAAGGGCGGGGCCAACTCAATATTGAACCCTACGGACTAAGACTGGGGGGCCATTAAAGGTCATGTGTGTGGGAAGGGTGGGCCAACTCAATATTGAACCCTACGGACTAGGAGTGGGGGGTCATTTAAGGTCATGTGTGTGGAAAGGGCGGGGCCAACTCAATACTGAACCCTACGGACTAAGACTGGGGGGCCATTAAAGGTCATGTGTGTGGGAAGGGTGGGCCAACTCAATATTGAACCCTACGGACTAGGAGTGGGGGGTCATTTAAGGTCATGTGTGTGGAAAGGGCGGGGCCAACTCAATATTGAACCCTACGGACTAAGACTGGGAGGCCATTAAAGGTCATGTGCGTGGAAAGGGCGGGGCCAACTTAATATTGAACCCTACGGACTAAGACTGGGGGGGGCCATTAAAGGTCATGTGTGTGGAAAGGGCGGGGCCAACTTAATATTGAACCCTACGGACTAAGACTGGGGGGCCATTAAAGGTCATGTGGGTGGGAAGGCCGGGGCCCAATACTTGGGGCAGTATAGTGTACGTGACACTCAGTGAGGTGACAATTTATATCTAGAAGGATGGGAGAATTTCATATATAGGTGTCAGTTGTGGTCCCCAGACCTGCTGGTTCCGTCCAACTTCTAATTGCAGAACCTCTGTCTGCTATTGGTTGGTGAATCCAGAGATGGCGGTGTCTCTGACATCACAGCATTAGACGATCGCACTACATTTACAGGTTATGTGGCATCTCAGCCATTGGTAAAATGACCCGACTTCATGGGCGGGTGCAGGCGGTGTGCTGGGCGTGCCTGGGCTCACCCTGATCACTCCGTGCGCATTAGCATTGTCGCTCTGTGCGCCGGCAGGGAGGGGGAAAAGATCTCCCACTGACCGCTTCTGCCAGGGACAAAGGGTGAAAGGGGGGACAAAGGACCAGGATGTAAAGGGAGGGACTGTGATGTGAAGGTTGGGGCTGTAACGGGTGGGGGCAGGGGCGTATCATCAAATCAGGGGGCCCATGTGAAAGATCCAAAGTGGGCCCTAGGTATGGATTAAAAACAAAAGTGGCGTGGAGAGCACTGCGTGCCCCATCATTGGTGTCAGTGGGAGGAATAGCGCCCCATCATTGGTGTCAGTGAGAGGAATAGTGCCCCATCATTGGTGTCAGTGGGAGGAATAGTGTCCATCATTGGTGTCAGTGGGAGGAATAGTGCCCCATCATTGGTATCAGTGGGAGGAATAGTGCCCCATCATTGGTGTCAGTGGGAGGAATAGTGCCCCATCATTGGTGTCAGTGGGAGGAATAGTGCCCCATCATTGGTGTCAGTGGGAGGAATAATGCCCCATCATTGGTGTCAGTGGGGGGAATAGTGCCCCATCATTGGTGTCAGTGGGAGGAATAGTGCCCCATCATTGGTGTCAGTGGGAGGAATAGTGCCCCATCATTGGTGTCAGTGGGAGGAATAGTGCTCCATTATTGGTGTCAGTGGGAGGAATAGTGTCCCATCATTGGTGTCAGTGGGAGGAATAGTGCCCCATCATTGGTGTCAGTGGGAGGAATAGTGCCCCATCATTGGTGTCAGTAGGAGGAATAGCGCCCCATCATTGGTGTCAGTGGGAGGAATAGCGCCCCATCATTGGTGTCAGTGGGAGGAATAGTGCCCCATCATTGGTATCAGTGGGAGGAATAGTGCCCCATTATTGGTGTCAGTGGGAGGAATAGTGCCCCATCATTGGTGTCAGTGGGAGGAATAGTGCCCCATCATTGGTGTCAGTGGGAGGAATAGTGCCCCATCATTGGTGTCAGTGGGAGGAATAGTGCCCCATCATTGGTGTCAGTGGGAGGAATAGTGCCCCATCATTGGTGTCAGTGGGAGGAATAATGCCCCATCATTGGTGTCAGTGGGGGGAATAGTGCCCCATCATTGGTGTCAGTGGGAGGAATAATGCCCCATCATTGGTGTCAGTGGGGGGAATAGTGCCCCATCATTGGTGTCAGTGGGAGGAATAATGCCCCATCATTGGTGTCAGTGGGGGGAATAGTGCCCCATCATTGGTGTCAGTGGGAGGAATAGTGCCCCATCATTGGTGTCAGTGGGAGGAATAGTGCCCCATCATTGGTGTCAGTGGGAGGAATAGTGCTCCATTATTGGTGTCAGTGGGAGGAATAGTGTCCCATCATTGGTGTCAGTGGGAGGAATAGTGCCCCATCATTGGTGTCAGTGGGAGGAATAGCGCCCCATCATTGGTGTCAGTGGGAGGAATAGTGCCCCATCATTGGTGTCAGTGGGAGGAATAGTGCCCCATCTTTGGTGTCAGTGGGAGGAATAGTGCCCCATTATTGGTGTCAGTGGGAGGAATAGTGCCCCATCATTGGTGTCAGTGGGAGGAATAGTGCCCCATCATTGGTGTCAGTGGGAGGAATAGTGCCCCATCATTGGTGTCAGTGGGAGGAATAGCGCCCCATCATTGGTGTCAGTGGAAGGAATAGCGCCCCATCGTTGGTGTCAGTGGGAGGAATAGTGCCCCATCGTTGGTGTCAGTGGAAGGAATAGCGCCCCATCGTTGGTGTCAGTGGGAGGAATAGCGCCCCATCATTGGTGTCAGTGGGAGGAATAGTGCCCCATCGTTGGTGTCAGTGGAAGGAATAGCGCCCCATCATTGGTGTCAGTGGGAGGAATAGTGCCCCATCATTGGTGTCAGTGGGAGGAATAGTGCCCCATCATTGGTGTCAGTGGGGGGAATAGTGCCCCATCATTGGTGTCAGTGGGGGGAATAGTGCCCCATAATTGGTGTCAGTGGGGGGAATAGTGCCCCATCATTGGTGTCAGTGGAAGGAATAGCGCCCCATCATTGGTGTCAGTGGGAGGAATAGTGCCCCATCATTGGTGTCAGTGGGAGGAATAGTGCCCCATCATTGGTGTCAGTGGGAGGAATAGTGCCCCATTATTGGTGTCAGTGGGAGGAATAGTGCCCCATCATTGGTGTCAGTGGGAGGAATAGTGCCCCATCATTGGTGTCAGTATGAGGAATAGTGCCCCATCATTGGTGTCTGTGGGAGGAATAGTGCCCCATCATTGGTGTCAGTGGGAGGAATAGTGCCCCATTATTGGTGTCAGTGGGAGGAATAGTGCCCCATCATTGGTGTCAGTGGGAGGAATAGTGTCCCATCGTTGGTGTCAGTGGAAGGAATAGTGCTCCATCGTTGGTGTCAGTGGGAGGAATAGCGCCCCATCATTGGTGTCAGTGGGAGGAATAGTGCCCCATCGTTGGTGTCAGTGGAAGGAATAGCGCCCCATCGTTGGTGTCAGTGGAAGGAATAGCGCCCCATCATTGGTGTCAGTGGGAGGAATAGTGGCCCATCATTGGTGTCAGTGGGAGGAATAGTGCCCATCATTAGTGTCAGTGGGAGGAATAGTGCCCCATCATTGGTGTCAGTGGGGGGAATAGTGCCCCATCATTGGTGTCAGTGGGGGGAATAGTGCCCCATCATTGGTGTCAGTGGAAGGAATAGCGCCCCATCATTGGTGTCAGTGGGAGGAATAGTGCCCCATCATTGGTGTCAGTGGGAGGAATAGTGCCCCATCATTGGTGTCAGTGGGAGGAATATTGCCCCATTATTGGTGTCAGTGGGAGGAATAGTGCCCCATCATTGGTGTCAGTGGGAGGAATAGTGCCCCATCATTGGTGTCAGTGGGAGGAATAGTGCCCCATTATTGGTGTCAGTGGGAGGAATAGTGCCCCATCATTGGTGTCAGTGGGAGGAATAGTGCCCCATCATTGGTGTCAGTATGAGGAATAGTGCCCCATCATTGGTGTCAGTGGGAGGAATAGTGCCCCATCATTGGTGTCAGTGGGAGGAATAGTGTCCCATCGTTGGTGTCAGTGGAAGGAATAGCGCCCCATCATTGGTGTCAGTATGAGGAATAGTGCCCCATTATTGGTGTCAGTGGGAGGAATAGTGCCCCATCATTGGTGTCAGTGGGAGGAATAGCGCCCCATCATTGGTGTCAGTGGGAGGAATAGCGCCCCATCATTGGTGTCAGTGGGAGGAATAGTGCCCCATCATTGGTGTCAGTGGGAGGAATAGTGCCCCATCATTGGTGTCAGTGGGAGGAATAGTGCCCCATCATTGGTGTCAGTGGGAGGAATATTGCCCCATCATTGGTGTCAGTGGGAGGAATAGTGTCCCATCGTTGGTGTCAGTGGAAGGAATAGTGCTCCATCGTTGGTGTCAGTGGGAGGAATAGCGCCCCATCGTTGGTGTCAGTGGGAGGAATAGCGCCCCATCGTTGGTGTCAGTGGGAGGAATAGCGCCCCATCATTGGTATCAGTGGGAGGAATAGCGTCCCATCGTTGGTGTCAGTGGAAGGAATAGCGCCCCATCATTGGTGTCAGTGGGAGGAATAGCGCCCCATCATTGGTGTCAGTGGGAGGAATAGCGCCCCATCATTGGTGTCAGTGGGAGGAATAGCGCCCCATCATTGGTGTCAGTGGGAGGAATAGCGCCCCATCATTGGTGTCAGTGGGAGGAATAGTGCCCCATCATTGGTGTCAGTGGGAGGAATAGTGCCCCATCATTGGTGTCAGTGGGGGGAATAGTGCCCCATCATTGGTGTCAGTGGGAGGAATAGTGCCCCATCATTGGTGTCAGTGGGAGGAATAGTGCCCCATCATTGGTGTCAGTGGGAGGAATAGTGCCCCATCATTGGTGTCAGTGGGGGGAATAGTGCCCCATCATTGGTGTCAGTGGGAGGAATAGTGCCCCATCATTGGTGTCAGTGGGAGGAATAGTGCCCCATCATTGGTGTCAGTGGGAGGAATAGTGCCCCATCATTGGTGTCAGTGAAAGGAATAGCGCCCCATCATTGGTGTCAGTGGGAGGAATATTGCCCCATCATTGGTGTCAGTGGGAGGAATAGTGTCCCATCATTGGTGTCAGTGGAAGGAATAGTGCTCCATCATTGGTGTCAGTGGGAGGAATAGCGCCCCATCATTGGTGTCAGTGGGAGGAATAGCGCCCCATCGTTGGTGTCAGTGGAAGGAATAGCGCCCCATTATTGGTGTCAGTGGGAGGAATAGTACCCCATCATTGGTGTCAGTGGGAGGAATAGTGCCCCATCATTGGTGTCAGTGGGAGGAATAGCGCCCCATCATTGGTGTCAGTGGGAGGAATAGCGCCCCATCATTGGTGTCAGTGGGAGGAATAGCGCCCCATCATTGGTGTCAGTGGGGGGAATAGCGCCCCATCATTGGTGTCAGTGGGAGGAATAGTGCCCCATCATTGGTGTCAGTGGGAGGAATAGTGCCCCATCATTGGTGTCAGTGGGAGGAATAGTGCCCCATCATTGGTGTCAGTGGGGGGAATAGTGCCCCATCATTGGTGTCAGTGGGAGGAATAGTGCCCCATCATTGGTGTCAGTGGGAGGAATAGTGCCCCATCATTGGTGTCAGTGGGAGGAATAGTGCCCCATCATTGGTGTCAGTGGGAGGAATAGTGCCCCATCATTGGTGTCAGTGGGAGGAATAGTACCCCATCATTGGTGTCAGTGAAAGGAATAGCGCCCCATCATTGGTGTCAGTGGGAGGAATAGTGCCCCATCATTGGTGTCAGTGGGAGGAATAGCGCCCCATCATTGGTGTCAGTGGGAGGAATAGTGCCCCATCATTGGTGTCAGTGGGGGGAATAGTGCCCCATCATTGGTGTCAGTGGGAGGAATAGTGCCCCATCATTGGTGTCAGTGGGAGGAATAGTGCCCCATCATTGGTGTCAGTGGGAGGAATAGTGCCCCATCATTGGTGTCAGTGGGGGGAATAGTGCCCCATCATTGGTGTCAGTGGGAGGAATAGCGCCCCATCATTGGTGTCAGTGGGAGGAATAGCGCCCCATCATTGGTGTCAGTGGGAGGAATAGCGCCCCATCATTGGTGTCAGTGGGAGGAATAGTGCCCCATCATTGGTGTCAGTGGGAGGAATAGTGCCCCATCATTGGTGTCAGTGAGAGGAATAGTGCCCCATCATTGGTGTCAGTGGGAGGAATAGTGCCCCATCATTGGTGTCAGTGGGGGGAATAGTGCCCCATCATTGGTGTCAGTGGGAGGAATAGTGTCCCATCATTGGTGTCAGTGGGAGGAATAGTGCCCCATCATTGGTGTCAGTGGGAGGAATATTGCCCCATCATTGGTGTCAGTGGGAGGAATAGTGCCCCATCATTGGTGTCAGTGGGAGGAATAGTATCCCATCATTGGTGTCAGTGGAAGGAATAGTGCTCTATCGTTGATGTCAGTGGAAGGATAATGAAGGGGGGAGATGATTGTAGATCCGAGATGACCATGTCATTGTTTTCTTGCTGATTTTTCGTTTCTTCTCTGGAAATCCATTTCCTCTTCTTTGCTGCTGATGTGGAAATACTTCTCAGGAATAATTCTCAAGAAAATGGAAATGTAGACAAATAAATAGTTTTGTGTCCACTTGCCGACCAGTCATGTTCCATGGTACATCCCGGGTCTTCAGGGGGTTGTAGGGGGGTGGTGCCCGGGAGGAATCCCCCGGGACTGGTTCTTAGAGCCCACCGTCGGCTTTCTTGGAATAGTAATCAGAGTGGCTGACTAGCTGCTGGATTGCTATAACGCCCCTCCCCCGCAGCCTTCCATGACTTCAATGGGAGCTCCTGTCCCACTGGGAGTCTCCATCTTCCTCAGGCTGGTGATGGAGCCGAGTGAAGACCGGATCAGCTTTGTTCGGCTCCATTAAATAATAAACTGGAAGTGATGACCTGACGCCACTTCTGGGTACTCGGTCTTGCTGGGATTGAATGCTTTTTAGGGCAGAGGAGGGATCTGGGGTCTTATAGACACCAGGTCCCTCCATAAAGAGGACCTGTCACTGCCTACAACTTCTCAGGCACCACCCTACTACCCACCCTGACGGCACCAGGTGCTTCTGCCCCCAGCATCAAATGTCCTTCACACCTCTCACACTGGAGCCTGCCCGCTCACTTTCATTGGCCCATCCACCTGTCCCATCTGATGGGGAAGGGAGACCCTGGGAATAAAGGAAGGTCCATGCTGGTTGGTGGACATCAGTACACAGGGTGGATGGCAGTTGGGGAATTTGAGAACTAGGTGTACAGTGGGGATGGAAAGTTTGGGCACCCCAGCTAAAAATGTGTATTAATGTGCATAAAGAAGCCAAGGAAAGATGGAAAAATCTCCAAAAGGCATCAAATTACAGATTAGACATTCTTATAATATGTCAACAAAAGTTAGATTTCATTTCCATCATTTACACTTTCAAAATAACAGAAAACAAAAAAATGGCGTCTGCAAAAGTTTGGGCCCCCTGCAGAATTTATAGCACGCACTGCCCCCTTTGCCAAGCTGAGACCTGCCAGTGTCATGGATTGTTCTCAATCATCGTCTGGGAAGACCAGGTGATGTCAATCTCAAAGGTTTTAAATGCCCCGACTCATCTGACCTTGCCCCAACAATCAGCACCATGGGTTCTTCTAAGCAGTTGTCTAGAAAACTGAAACTGAAAATAGTTGACGCTCACAAAGCTGGAGAAGGCTATAAGAAGATAGCAAAGCGTTTTCAGATGTCAATATCCTCTGTTCGGAATGTCATTAAGAAATGGCAGTCATCAGGAACAGTGGAAGTTAAAGCAAGATCTGGAAGACCAAGAAAAATATCAGACAGAACAGCTCGCAGGATTGTGAGAAAAACAATTCAAAACCCACATTTGACGGCACGATCCCTCCAGAAAGATCTGGGAGACACTGGAGTTGTGGTCACTATTCCACTATAAAGAGATACTTGTACAAATATGGTCTTCATGGAAGAGTCATCAGAAGAAAACCTCTTCTACGTCCTCACCACAAAAATCATCGTTTGAACTTTGCAAATGAACATATAGACAAGCCTGATGCATTTTGGAAACAAGTTCTGTGGACCGATGAGGTTAAAATTGAACTTTTTGGCCGGAATGAGCAAAGGTACGTTTGGAGAAGAAGGGGCACAGAATTGAATGAAAAGAACCTCTGTCCAACTGTGAAGCATGGGGTTGGATCAATCATGCTTTGGGGTTGTGTTGCAGCCAGTGGCACAGGGAACATCTCACGAGTAGAAGGAAAAATGGATTCAATAAAATTTCAGCAAATTTTGGATGGTGACTTGATGCCATCTGTGAAAAAGCTGAAGTTAAAGAGAGGATGGCTTCTACAAATGGATAATGATCCTAAACACACCTGGAAATCCACGGGGGATTACATCAAGAGGTGTAAACTGAAGGTTTTGCCATGGCCTTCACAATCTCCTGACCTCAACATCATTGAAAATCTATGGATAGACCTTAAAAGAGCCGTGCTGACAGACAGCCCAGAAATCTCAAAGAACTGGAAGACTTTTGTAAGGAAGAATGGGCAAAGATACCTCAAACAAGAACTGAAAGACTCTTGGCTGGCTACAAAAAGCGTTTACAAGCCGTGATACTTGCCAAAGGGGGCAGTACAAGATATTAACTCTGCAGGGGGCCCAAACTTTTGCAGACGCCATTTTTTTGTTTTCTGTTATTTTGAAAGTGTAAATGATGGAAATAAAATCTAACTTTTGTTGACATATTATAAGAATGTCTAATCTGTAATTTGATGCCTTTTGGAGATTTTTCCATCTTTCCTTGGCTTCTTTTTGCACATTAATACACATTTTTAGCTGGGGTGCCCAAACTTTCCATCACCACTGTATAGGAGGGGCAGTCTGGACTTCTCACTGCACAGCAGTGCAGAAGGGGATGGAAGCTTTGGGGAACTCGGTTCTCCTATAACGTCATGCAGTCTACGGGTGAACAGCTGCCTGATTGGACCTTGGTGCCCCCATAACCTTCACGGCCATCTTGGGTCAGGGCAGAGTCTATTTAAGGAACTGGTTTCCTGGGTTTGGCAAGCATTCTCCGAGTGGTCAAAGTAGGGACAAGTTCCTCGTCTGTCTTTGTCCTATCATGGCCTACCACTCTGGTCACCTCTTCAAACGTTGACAAGATAACGCGTGTGTCCTGAATCAGGAACCACTGTTGTGATGATGGTCCGGTGCTGCTGATGCAGTCGCTGCAGTATGGCCAACTGGAAGTTTCAACGCGGGGTATTGCACTGCAAGCGGTTGGCAAGCAGCCAGGAGGACACTTAGTGGCTCTGACTGACTAAAGTAGCTGCACATTCTTCTGGCCTGCTGAAGGACATCCTGAAGGCCAGGGAACCTAACCAGGAACCCTCAAACCACCACATTCAGAAGATGTGTCAGCCAAGGTACGTGTGTGAGCTCTCACTGCCGAAGGGCAGCCAGCAAGTTGGTGCCAACCAACCTGGCCTAGCACATGCTGGCATGGTGTCGGCCACCTCTCAGCCTGGCCAAGCTTGAAGAACCTTCAGAGTCTATGGCCCAGTGTGGCTCCTGCCCCCAGGCCTACCAGCTGAAAAACCGTGTTCCTGCCCATACTTGCCACACCATGTGTCTGTGGTCATGTGGACCCTGACGCTGACAGAGTGGTCCAGCGAAACAGAGGCATTACCGCGCACATGCTAGTGGAGGGCAGGCGTGGTCTTCTGGGCAAAAAGTGGAGACTGGGAACCTGCCTTGGTGGTGCAGCACAGGCCATACATATGGTGGCAAAAAGGGCAAGACCTGAAACTTATACAAGTGAATTCATTTGCAGCTCATGGACGGGGGAGGGGGACTTGGCTTTTTTACCTTGGGTGTTCAGGGACCCTCTAGACGAGTGAAGGCCTTTACTACCTACCTTTCTTATAGGGGTGTTGCTCTCGCTCCACTATTTAGGGCATTGTCATATGTTTCCTCATGCATGTGGTACCCTCATCCTAAGGTACAAACTGTCCAGCACAGGTCAGAGAGGTGGCATGAGAGGAGAAACCCGTTACAAGAGGGGGGTCCCAGAGTCCAACAACCAATGACAGGGGAGGTGAGTAGTCCCAGGCCAAGTCCTCACACCGTTCCCATCTTCCCACCTAAGGGAGAGCTCAAGAAACTGCCTGCATGTTGCACTGGTACAGTCCACCCACCCGGAGGTCCAGGCAGATTACTGCCAACACATCAAGACTACCTATGGTGCCCTCTACTGGCCGGACAATTCCTGAGCCCCCCTGACTACGGCTTTGGGGACATTTAGTGGCCCAGTAGGATATTTACAATGGGCCCCCTCTGTGCCCGACACTAACCTGCTCCTCAGACCCCCGATGAGTTGCAGCAAGATTGCCAATTTCTGTTCTTCTGTCCCATGTACAGCGGTGGATTCTGGTTTTCTGCTGCCCTAGGAAAGACTAAAATCAGCCCCCCATCTACATTTGCCCCCCCCCATCTACATTTGTCCCACCCCTTTCTCTTTAGGTTCCACCCCTTCCTATTAGAGCTCCACTTCAGGAGTTGGTGAGAGACTGCGGACATAGTACAGGAGATGACCAGAGACTGCGGACACAGTACAGGAGATGACCAGAGACTGCAGACACAGTACAGGAGATGACCGGAGACTGCAGACACAGTACAGGAGATGACCGGAGACTGCGGACATAGTACAGGAGATGACCAGAGACTGCGGACACAGTGCAGGAGATGACCAGAGACTGCGGACATAGTACAGGAGGTGACCAGAGACTGCGGACACAGTACAGGAGATGACCAGAGACTGCAGACATAATACAGGAGATGACCAGAGACTGCGGACATAGTGCAGGAGATGACCAGAGACTGCGGACATAATACAGGAGATGACCAGAGACTGCGGACACAGTACAGGAGGTGACCAGAGACTGCGGACACAGTACAGGAGATGACCAGAGACTGCAGACACAGTACAGGAGATGACCAGAGACTGCAGACATAGTGCAGGAGATGACCAGAGACTGCGGACATAGTACAGGAGATGACCAGAGACTGCGGACACAGTACAGGAGATGACCGGAGACTGCGGACATAGTACAGGAGATGACCAGAGACTGCGGACACAGTGCAGGAGATGACCAGAGACTGCGGACATAGTGCAGGAGATGACCAGAGACTGCGGACATAGTACAGGAGATGACCAGAGACTGCAGACATAATACAGGAGATGACCAGAGACTGCGGACACAGTACAGGAGGTGACCAGAGACTGCAGACATAGTATAGGAGATGACCAGAGACTGCGGACACAGTACAGGAGATGACCAGAGACTGCGGACACAGTATAGGAGATGACCAGAGACTGCGGACACAGTACAGGAGATGACCAGAGACTGCGGACACAGTACAGGAGATGACCAGAGACTGCAGACACAGTACAGGAGATGACCAGAGACTGCGGACACAGTACAGGAGATGACCAGAGACTGCGGACACAGTACAGGAGATGACCAGAGACTGCGGACACAGTACAGGAGATGACCAGAGACTGCGGACACAGTACAGGAGATGACCAGAGACTGCGGACACAGTGCAGGAGATGACCAGAGACTGCGGACATAGTGCAGGAGATGACCAGAGACTGCGGACATAGTACAGGAGATGACCAGAGACTGCAGACATAATACAGGAGATGACCAGAGACTGCGGACACAGTACAGGAGATGACCAGAGACTGCAGACATAGTGCAGGAGATGACCAGAGACTGCGGACATAGTACAGGAGATGACCAGAGACTGCGGACACAGTATAGGAGATGACCAGAGACTGCGGACACAGTACAGGAGATGACCAGAGACTGCGGACACAGTACAGGAGATGACCAGAGACTGCGGACACAGTACAGGAGATGACCAGAGACTGCGGACATAGTACAGGAGATGACCAGAGACTGCGGACACAGTACAGGAGATGACCAGAGACTGCGGACACAGTACAGGAGATGATCAGAGACTGCGGACACAGTACAGGGGATGACCAGAGACTGCAGACATAGTACAGGAGATGACCAGAGACTGCGGACACAGTACAGGAGATGACCAGAGACTGCGGACATAGTACAGGAGATGACCAGAGACTGCGGACACAGTACAGGAGATGACCAGAGACTGCGGACACAGTACAGGAGATGATCAGAGACTGCGGACACAGTACAGGGGATGACCAGAGACTGCGGACATAGCACAGGAGATGACCAGAGACTGCAGACATAGTACAGGAGATGACCAGAGACTGCGGACATAGTACAGGAGATGACCAGAGACTGCGGACACAGTACAGGAGATGACCAGAGACTGCGGACACAGTACAGGAGATGACCAGAGACTGCGGACACAGTACAGGAGATGACCAGAGACTGCGGATACAGTACAGGGGATGACCAGAGACTGCGGACATAGCACAGGAGATGACCAGAGACTGCGGACATAGTACAGGAGATGGCCAGAGACTGCGGACACAGTACAGGAGATGACCAGAGACTGCGGACACAGTACAGGAGATGACCAGAGACTGCAGACATAGTACAGGAGATGACCAGAGACTGCGGACACAGTACAGGAGATGACCAGAGACTGCAGACATAGTACAGGAGATGACCAGAGACTGCGGACATAGTACAGGAGATGATCAGAGACTGCGGACATAGTACAGGAGATGACCAGAGACTGCGGACACAGTACAGGAGATGACCAGAGACTGCAGACACAGTACAAGCAGTGGTGTATTTAGATTTTGTGCTGCCCTATAGTGCTCAATAAGTGTTTTTATATATGATTTTCTCTCTCTCTTCCTTCTATCTGTCTCTCCCCTCCCACACTCTTGCTCTCCCCCACCTCTCTCTCTCTCTCTCTCTTCCTTCTATCTCCCCCTCTCTCCCCCTTCTCTCTCTTCCTTCCCCCCTCTCTCTCCCTCTCTCCCCCTCCCCCTTTCCCCTCTCTCTCTTCTCTCTCTCTTCCCTCCCCTCTTCCTCACTCTCCTCCCCATTTCTATATCTCCCTCTCTCCTCCTCTCTCTCCCCTCTCTCTCTCCCCCCGCGCTCTCTCTCCCCTCTCTCTTCCCTCTCTCTTCCCCCCTCTCTCTGTTCCTACTCTTACTCTTCCCCCTCTCTATATCTTCCCCCCTCTCTCTCCTCCCTCTATCCCCCCCTCTCCCTCTCTCTTCCCACTTTTTCTCTTCCCCCCTCATCCTCTTCCCCCCTCTCCCCTTTCTCTCTCTCTTTCCCCCTGTCTCTTTCCCCCTCTCCCCTCTCTTCCCTCCCTTTCTCCTCCCTCTCTTCTCTCTCTCTCTCTCTTCCCTCTCTCTCCCCCTCTTTCCTCCCTACCCCTCTCTCCCCTTTCTCTCTCTTTATCTTTCCCTCTCTCTCTTTCCCCCTCTCCCCTCTCTTCCCCCTCTCTCTTCCCTCTCTTCCCTCTTTCTCCCCCCTCTCTCCCCTATCTCTCTCTTCCCTCCCCTCTCCCTTTCTCCCTCTCTCCCCTTTCTCTCTCTCCCCCTTCTCTTCCCTCTCCCCCCTCTCTCTTCCCTCTCTCTTCCATCTCTCTTCCCCCTCTCTCTGTTCCTACCCTTTCTCTCCCCCTCTCTCTATCTTCCCCCTCTCTCTCCCCTCTTTCCTTCCTCTCTCTCCCGCTATCTCTCTCTTCCCTCCCCTCTCCCCCTTTCTCTCTCTCTTTCTCCACCCCTCTCTCCCCCCCTCTCCCCCCCTCTCCCCTCTCTTCCCCTCTCTATCTTCCCTCTCTCCCCCTCTCTCCCTCCTCCCTCCCTCTCTCTCCCCCTCGCTCTCCACCCATCTCCCCCTCTCCCCCTCTCTCCCCTCCCTTCTCTTTCCCCCCCACTCTTTCTCTCTCCCCCTCTCTCTTCCCTCCCTCCCCTCCCCCTCTCTCTTTCCTACCCTTTCTCTCCCCCCTCTCTCTTCCTTCTCTCTCCCCTCTCTTGCACCCCCTCTCTCTCTTCCGTCTCTCTCTCTGTTCCTACCTTCTCTTCCCCCCTCTCTCCCCCCATCCCCCTTCTCTCTCTCTTCCCTCTCTCTTCCCACTCTCTCTCTCTGTTCATATTCTCTCTCCCCCCTCTCTCTCTTCTCCCCCTCTCTCTCCCCCTCCCCCTCTCTATCTCTTCCCACTCTTTCTCTTCCCCCCTCTCTCCCCTCCCCCTTTCCCCCCTCTCTCTCTTCTCTCTTCCCCCCCCCTCTTCTCTCTTCCCTCTCTCTTCCCTCCCCTCTTCCTCACTCTCCTCCCCATTTCTATATCTCTCCCCCCTTTCCCTATCCCCTCTCTCCCCCTCTCTTCCTTCTCTCTCTCTCCCCTCGCTCTCTCCCCCTCACTCTCTCTCCCCTCGCTCTCTCTCCCCTCTCTTCCCTCTCTCTTTCTTCTTCTCTCTTCCCTCTCTCTTCCTTCCCTCTCTCTTCCCCCTCTCTCTGTTCCTACTCTTACTCTTCCCCCTCTCTATATCTTCCCCCCTCTCTCCCCCCCCTCTATCCCCCCTCTCCCTCTCTCTTCCCACTTTTCTCTTCCCCCTCATCCTCTTCCCCCCTCTCTCTCCCCCCTCTTCCCTCCCCCTCCCTCCCCTTTCTCTCTCTCTTTCCCCCTTTCTCTTTCCCCCTCTCCCCTCTCTTCCCTCTCTTTCTTCCCCCCTCTCTTCTCTCTCTCTTCCCTCTCTCTCCCCCTCTTTCCTCCCTACCCCTCTCTCCCCTTTCTCTCTCTCTTTCTCTTTCCCTCTCTCTCTTCCCCCCTCTCCCCTCTCTTTCCTCTTTCCCCCCTCTCTCTCTCTTCCCTCCCCTCTCCCTTTCTCCCTCTCTTTCCCCTTTCTCTCTCCCCCCTTCTCTTCCCTCCCCCTCTCTCTTCCTACTGTCTTTCTCCCCTCGCTCTCTCTCCCCCCTCTCTTCCCTCTCTCTTCTCTCTCTCTTCCATCTCTCTTCCCTCTCTCTCTCTTCCCCCTCTCTCTCTGTTCCTACCCTTTCTCTCCCCTCTCTCTATCTTCCCCCTCTCTCTCCCCTCTTTCCTTCCTCTCTCTCCCGCTATCTCTCTCCCTTCCCTCCCCTCTCCCCCTTTCTTTCTCTCTTTCTCCACCCCTCTCTCTCCCCCTCTCCCCTCTCTTCCCCCCCTCTCTCTTCCCCCCCTCTCTCTTCCCCCCCTCTCTTCCCTCTCTCCCCCCTCCCTCCCTCTCTCTCCACCCCTCTCTCCCCCCTCACTCTCCAACCATCTCCCCGCTTTCCCTCCTCGCTCCCCCCTCTCCCCCCCCTTCTCTCTCTCTCCCCCTTTCTTTCTCTCTCCCCCTTTCTCTTCCCTCTCTCCCCCCCTCTCTCTTTTCCTACCCTTTCTCTCCCCCCGATCTCTCTCCCCTCACTCTCTCTCCCCTCTCTTCCCTTTCTCTTTCTTCTTCTCTCTTCCACCTCTCTTCTCTCTCTCTTCCTTCTCTCTCTCTTCCCTCTTCTCTCTTCCCTCTCTCTTCCCCCCTCTCTCTGTTCCTACTCTTACTCTCCCCCCTCTCTATATCTTCCCCCCTCTCTCTCCCCCCTCTATCCCCCTCTCCCTCTCTCTTCCCACTTTTTCTCTTCCCCCTCATCCTCTCCCCCCTCTCTCCCCCCTCTTTCCTCCCTCTCTCTCCCCTCTCTCTCCTCCTATTTTTATCTCTCTTCCTCCCCCTCTCCCCCTCTCTCCCCTTTCTCTCTCTCTTTCCCCCTTTCTCTTTCCCCCCTCTCCCCCTCTTTCTTCCCTCTCTCTCTCTCCCCTCTCCCCCCCTCTCCCCCATTTCCCTCTCTTTCTCTTTCCCTCTCTCTCTTTCCCCCTCTCCCCTCTCTTCCCTCTCTCTTCTCTCTCTCTTCCCTTTCTTCCCTCTTTCTCCCCCCTCTCTCCCCCATCTCTCTCTTCCCTCCCGTCTCCCTCCCTCTCTCTCCCCCTTCTCTCTCTCTCCCCTTCTCTTCCCTCTCCCCCCTCTCTCTATCTTCCCTCTCTCTCCCCTCTCTCCCTACTGTCTCTCTCCCGTCGCTCTCTCTTCCATCTCTCTTCCCTCTCTCTTCCATCTCTCTCTCTTCCCCCTCTCTCTCTGTTCCTACCCTTTCTCCCCCCCTCTCTATCTCCCCCCCTCTCTCTCCCCTCCCCCCTCTCTCTACTATTTCTCTTCCCCCCTCACCCTCTTCCCCCTCTCTCCCCCCTCTTTCCTCACTCTCCCCCCCGCTATATCTCTCTTCCCCCTCTCTCCCCCTCCATCTCCCCCTTTCTCTCTCTTTTTCTCCACCCCTCTCCCCTCTCTCTCCCTCCTCCCTCTCTCTCCACCCCCCCTCTCCCCCCTCCCTCTCTCCCCCTCTCTTTCTCTCCTCCTCTCTCTTCCTCTCTCTCTCTTCCCTCTCTCCTCCCCCTCTCCCCCCTCTCTGTCCATACCCTTTCTCTCCCTCTCCCTCTCCCCCCTTTCTCTTCCCCCCCATCCTCTTCCCCCCCCTCTCTCCCCCCCCTCTACTCTTTCTCTCCCCTCCACACCCTCTTCCCCCCTCTCTCTCCCCCTCTCTCCCCCGCTCTCTCTCTCCCCTCCCCCTCTCCCACCCTCTCTCTCCACCCCCTCTTTCCACCCCTCTCTCCCCCTCCCCTCCCTCCTCTCTCTCTCCCTCTCCCCCCTCTCTCCCCCTCTCCTCCCCTCTCTTCCCTCTCCCCCCCTTCTCTCCTTCTCTCTCCCCTCTCCCCCCTCTCTCTCCCTCCCTCTATCTCCACACCCTCCCTCCCCCCTTTCTCTCTCTCTCTTCCCCCATCTCTCTCTCCTCTCTTTCTCCCCTCTCTCCTTTCTTCTATCTCTCCCCTCTCTCTCTCTTCCCTCGCTCTCTCCCCTATCTTCCATCTCTCTTCCCTCTCTCTTTCTTCTTCTCTCTTCCACCCCCCCTCTCTCTCTCTCCTCTTCTCTCTTCCCTCCCCTCTCTCCCCCCCTCTCTCTCCACTTTTTCTCATCCCCCCTCACCCTCTTCCCCCTCTGTCTCCCCCTCTTTCCTCCCTCTCTCTCTTCCACTCTCCCTCCCCCTTTCTCTCGCTCTCTCCCCCCTCCTCTTCCCTCTCTCCCCCCCTCCTCCCTCCCTCCCTCCCCCTCTCTCTCTTTCCACCCCCTCTCCCCCTCTCTCCCCCTCTCTCTCCTCCCTCCTCTCTCCCCCCTCTCTTTCTCCCCCCTCTCTCCCGCTATCTCACTCTCTCTATATCCCCCCTCCCTCCCTCTCCTCCCTCTCTCCTCTTCCCACTCGCTCTCCCCCTCTCTCTTCTCTCTTCCCTCTCTTCTCTCTCTCTCTTCCCCCTCGCTCTTCCATCTCTCTTCCCTCTCTCTCTTCCTTCTCTCTCACCCCTCGCGCTCTCTCTCCCCTCTCTTCCATCTCTCTACCCTCTTCTCTCTTCCCTCTCTCTTTGTTCCTACTCTTTCTCTTCCCCCTCTCTCTTTCTTCCCCCTCTCTCTCTCCCCTCCCCCTTCTCTATCTTCCCACTCTTTCTCGTCCCCTCTCTCTCTCCGCCTCTCTCTCCCCCGCCCCCCCTTTCTCCCCCTCTCTATCCCCCTCTCTCCCGTATCTCTCTCTTCCCTCCCCCTCCCCCCTCTCTCTCTTTCTTTTCCCCACTCCCTCTCTCCCCTCTCTTCCCCCTCTCCCCCCTCTCTCTCCCTTCCCCCTCTCTCCCTTCCCCCTCTCTCCCACTCTATCTCCCTCTCTCCCCCCTCCTCTCTCCCCCCTCTCTCTTCACCCTCTTTTTCTCTCAACCCCTCTCTCTCTTTCTCCACCCTCTCTCCTCTCTCTCTCTTCCCTCTCTCTCTATCCCCCCTCTCTCCCCTCTCTCCCCCCTCTCTCTATTCCCCTTTCTCTCCCCCTCTTTCTCCCCCTCTCTCCTTCCCCTCCCCCTCTCTCTCCCCCCTCTCTCTATTCCCCTTTCTCTCCCCCTCTCTCTACCCCCCTTTCTCCCCCTCTCTCCTTCCCCTCCCCCTCTCTCTCCCCCCCTCTCATCTCTCCCCCCCTCTCTCTCCCCTCTCCTCTCTCGCTCCCCCTCTCTCCCTTCTCTCGCTCCCCACTCTCTCTCCTCTCCCTCATCCCTCTCTATCTCCCCTCTCTCTTCCTTCTCTCTCACCCCTCGCTCTCTCTCCACTCTCTTCCATCTCTCTTCCCTCTCTCTTCCCCCTCTCCCCCTCCCCCTCTCTCTCTCTTCCCACTCTTTCTCTTCCCATCTCTCTCTCCACCCTCTCCCCACCCTCTCTCCCCCCTCCCCCCTCTCTCCCCTTATCTCTCTCTCTTCTCTCCCCCTCTCCTCCCTCCCTCTCCCTTCCCCCCCTCTCTTCCCTCTCCCCCCTCACTCCCTCCCTCTCTCCACCCCTCTCTCCCCCCCCCCACTAATCACACTGAACCTTGGGGTCCCCCACTGACACCCCTACACCATGCAGAGTATGAATCATTAACCACTACTCTCACGATATTTTAGCCAGTTGTATACCACGTCCACCACCACAACTCTGTCCAAGTATACCATGTCCACAGTCACCCCTCTGTCCAAATATACAACCTTCACCACTACCCCTCTGTCCAAGTATACCACGTCCATTGCCACCCCTCTGTCCAAATATTCCACGTTCACAGCCACTCCTCTGTCCAAGTATACCACATCCACCGCCACCCCTCTTTCCAAGTATACCACATCCACTGCAACCCATCTATCCAAGTATACCACGTCCACTGAAACCCATCTATCCAAGTATACCACGTCCACTGAAACCCATCTATCCAAGTATACCACATCCACCGCCACCCCTCTTTCCAAGTATACCACATCCACAGCCACCCCTCTGTCCAAGTATACCACGTCCACTGCCACCCATCTGTCCAAGTATACCACATCCACCGCCACCCTTCTGTCCAAGTATACCACGTCCACCGCCACCCCTCTGTCAAAGTATACCACGTCCACCGCCACCCCTCTGTCCAAGTATACCTTGTCCACTGCAAACCATCTATCCAAGTATACCACGTCCACCGCCACCCCTCTGTCCAAGTATACCACATCCACCGCCACCCCTCTTTCCAAGTATACCACGTCCACCGCCCCCCCTCTGTCCAAGTATACCACATCCACCGCCACCCCTCTTTCCAAGTATACCACGTCCACCACCACCCCTCTGTCCAAGTATACCACATCCACCGCCACCCCTCTGTCCAAGTATACCACATCCACCGCCACCCCTCTGTCCAAGTATACCACGTCCACCACCACAACTCTGTCCAAGTATACCATGTCCACCGTCACCCCTCTGTCCAAATATACAACCTTCACCACTACCCCTCTGTCCAAGTATATCATGTCCACCACCACCCCTATGTCCAAGTATACCACGTCCATTGCCACCCCTCTGTCCAAATATTCCACGTTCACAGCCACTCCTCTGTCCAAGTATACCACATCCACCGCCACCCCTCTGTCCAAGTATACCACGTCTACCACCACCCTTCTGTCCAAGTATACCACATCCACCGCCACCCCTCTTTCCAAGTATACCACATCCACTGCAACCCATCTATCCAAGTATACCACGTCCACTGAAACCCATCTATCCAAGTATACCACATCCACCGCCACCCCTCTTTCCAAGTATACCACATCCACAGCCACCCCTCTGTCCAAGTATACCACGTCCACTGCCACCCATCTGTCCAAGTATACCACATCCACCGCCACCCTTCTGTCCAAGTATACCACGTCCACCGCCACCCCTCTGTCAAAGTATACCACGTCCACCGCCACCCCTCTGTCCAAGTATACCACGTCCACTGCAACCCATCTATCCAAGTATACCATGTTCACCACCACCCCTCTATCCAAGTATACCACGTCCACCGCCACCCCTCTGTCCAAGTATACCACATCCACCGCCACCCCTCTTTCCAAGTATACCACATCCACCGCCACCCCTCTTTCCAAGTATACCACGTCCACCGCCACCCCTCTGTCCAAGTATACCACATCCACCGCCACCCCTCTTTCCAAGTATACCACGTCCACCGCCACCCCTCTGTCCAAGTATACCTTGTCCACTGCAAACCATCTATCCAAGTATACCATGTCCACCGCCACCCCTCTGTCCAAGTATACCACATCCACCGCCACCCCTCTTTCCAAGTATACCACATCCTCCACCACTTTTCTGTCCAAGTATACCTCATCCACCGCCACCCTGTAGTATTCTGCCAGAAGGCCAAGGAGGGCAGACAGTCCCTTCAGGCCGGGTCTCACTTCCACCAAGGCAAGGACCCCTATTGCTCCAGGCTCCAGGGTATTTATACACACCTCGGCCCCCTGCTGGTCACTCTTGGCTGAGGCTGTATGTATTCAGCCCGGGGTCTCTGCCCCCTCCAGACCACTATGTTCCAAAACTCAATAGATTCCAAGAGAAATTAGGCGAGTGTGCAACTACAGAACCCAGAACAGCCAACAAGAATAAAACCTGGATCCACCGATCCCACTGAGAAATGGATCTACAACTATAGCGCCCACCGAGGAGGGAACTTGTCAGGAATATTGTCAGTACCTGGATCACCTGCTGGTGGCACAGTGCTTCCCGGAGCAGAAGGGCGCAATTCTGGTGGGCACCAGCGGGTGTCTCCCAGCAGCCAGGCATTCCAGGTAACTAGGCTGCACCCGACATGGGCTGCTGGGAGATAAAAAAAAACCCTAAACTGGAAATATATGTTTATAGAAAAAAGGAAGAACAGAGAATGACGTGAAAGTAGAATAGGGAAGGATGTTGGCTCATCTGTGGGTTTGGATCCTGCAGATGGCAATTCCCAGGAAGAGGGGAGGGGGAGGGGAAAAGGATATATAAGAAGTGCAATCAGCACAGTGAAGCAGACGGAGGGCGGGGGTCCCACATTGTACAACGTCTTTGCTGTAGTGAGGATCGGGCTGCGGGTCGGTTATGAGGACTCTGCTGATCTTGGGGGGTCTCGTTGTCGCTGTGCTGCTGGTGACCCCATCTAACGGTGAGCGGAGGGTGTCCCAGGATGGAGGAGAGGTGAGTTCCCGGGAGGGATTGTACGGTGTGAGGGCTCTACACATCCAGGAACATTCCGTCCATCAGAAGACCTTCTATAGACACAGCTGTCCAACCAGACATGTCCATACACATCAATTCCTACATATCACCGAGCAATGTCTGCAGACGTATACCGAGGACGATGTATGGATACGTATCTGTCCCGTATATATACCATGTCTGCAGACGTATACCGAGGACGATGTATGGATACGTATCTGTCCCGTATATATACGATGTCCGCAGACGTATACCGAGGACGATGTATGGATACGTATCTGTCCCGTATATATACGATGTCCGCAGACGTATACCGAGGACGAGGTATGGATACTGTCAAGAGAACCAGAGAGCACACAGAGACAGATTGCACAGAACCCAACGTGCTTTTATTGGGGAGGTTTTTGGGGCACAGACAACAGTTCCTTTAGTCCACAGATCCACACCAGACACAGCAACACAGTACAGTTCTCTGGAAGGCAATATGGAACAACAGGGGGATTGTAACCCACAGGGTTAGTCCACACAGGAGGCTCCAGGCAGGGATGGGTTAAGTCCAGGCAGGTTCATGGAGAACAAGGGGTTAAGTCCAGGTAGGTGATAGATCCAGGCAGGTTCATGGAGAACAAGGGGTTAAGTCCAGGCAGGGGATAGATCCAGGCAGGTTCACGGGGACAGCAGAAGATCCCTCCACAGTGCAGGGATTCCAGGCAGCACAGACAGTCCAGGAGATGAGGAGGAGGACGGGGGATGAGAGGAGCTGGCCCTCAGCCAGCCTTCCCTCACACACGCAGCCAGGAGAACACAATGGGGGTTTTCCTGCTCACCCTTAAGAATAGAGCTGGTAACCGAATACTTCCTATCGGGTTACCATGGCAACGGGCCCTGTCTCTCAGGTCTCCAGACCTGCCCAGGAATTCATGCATGAGGGGGAAGGGAGGAGATGGCCTGTTTGTGGATTCCTCCAGCAGGAGGCAAGGCTGCAAGCCAGGGGGGTGAGGGGCTGCTGAGGTCTGCCTGTGTCAGGGACAAAGAGGACTAGAAGTCCCAGCATGGATGGGACAGAAGGGTGGCATCCAGCAAACCTGGAGGATGGGGAAGGAAGGACCAGCTCCGTGACACCCCTCCCCCCTCCATTCTACAAGTGCCTCCAGGGGAACCTCAACAGGTTCCCGCAGAGGCACTTGTGGACTGCATTTACTGGGGGTCTTGCTGATGGGACAGCCCATCTGCATTGTGGTGCTGGCTTCCCCGTCGGTATTGGATGGTGAAATTGTAAGTTTGTAAGGCCAGGCTCCATCGTAAGAGGCGGCCATTATCCCCGGAGACCCGATTCAGCCAGGTGAGGGGGTTATGGTCCGTGAGGATGGTGAACTCCCGGCCATACAAATAGGGTTGAAGTTTCTTCAATGCCCACACTATGGCCAGGCACTCCTTCTCTATGGTGGCATAGGCCACCTCCCGGTCTAATAGTTTCCTGCTAAGGAAGGCCACAGGGTGCTCCTCCCCCTCCTCATTTACCTGGCTGAGGACGGCCCCCAGCCCATAAGTGGAGGCATCTGTCTGCACGATGAACCTTCGCTGGTAGTTGGGCGCTGCTAGGACGGGGTCATGGGAAAGGGCCTTCGGCCGATCAAATGCGGTCTGGCAGGCCAGGGTCCAGGTTACCATCCGGGGCATGGTCTTCTTGGTGAGATCTGTGAGGGGCTTCACAATCGTGCTGAAATGAGGAACAAATTTGCGGTAATAGTTAGCAGTGCCCAGGAACGCCATAACCTGTTTCTTGGTCTGGGGGGTGGGCCATTCCTTAATGGCTTCTATTTTAGCCGGTTCTGGGCGCAGTTTACCCCCTCCCACCCGGTGTCCTAAATATTGCACCTCCGCCATCCCCATCTGGCACTTATCTGGTCGAATCGTGAGGTTGGCCCCTGCAATTCGGTCCAGGACAAAGCCCACATGCTGGAGGTGGTCTTCCCATGTTTCACTAAAGATGGCGATGTCATCCAGGTAGGCGCAGGCAAAGTCATGACAGCCCTGCAGCAGCTGGTCCACCATGCGCTGGAAGGTGGCAGGAGCATTCTTCATGCCAAAAGGCATGTTGAGAAACTCAAACAGGCCGAAAGGGGTGATGAAGGCAGAGCGCTCCCGACCCTCTGAAGATAACGGGATTTGCCAGTAGCCCTTGCTCAAGTCCAGAGTAGTGACATAGCGGGCTCCAGCCAGCCGATCCAGTAGGTCATCGATACGGGGCATCGGGTAGGCGTCACTAACCGTGTGGTCATTGAGGCCTCGGTAGTCAACACAAAAGCGGATGCTACCATCTTTCTTAGGGACAAGAACAACAGGAGAGGCCCAGGGGCTCTGGGAGGGCTGAATAATTCCCAGATCCAGCATTTCGTTCAGTTCCTGTCTCATAGTGTTCTTAACAGCTGCGGGGACACGATATGGGGCTTGTTGGAGAGGCCGGGTTCCCAGGGTCTCCACATGGTGAGTGGTGATAGTAGTTTTTCCCGGCCGGGCCGAAAAAGCAGAACTGCGCTGGCCCAGGACAGCATTCATGGCCCTCTGTTGCCCCGGGTTCAGCTGCAGACTCAGGGGCACCTGGTGCACATCAGTTGGATGGCGTGCTGCTTCCAGGAGGTCCGGTACGGCCTCTTCCTCCTCCTCAGAGGGTATTGGACAGACGGCCATAACAAGGGGGTTTCGGTCATGGTACTCCTTGATCATATTGTCATGTACCGTTTTCTGCCGTCTCCCCCGATCATCTAGTCCAAGAATATAGTTAGTGTCATTCACTTTCCTAATGACACGGAAGGGTCCCTCCCATGTGGTTTGCAATTTGTTCTGGGGATTTGGGACAATCATGAGGACCTGTTGGTTTTCAGTAAACTCTCGGGTGCGTGCCTTGCGGTCATACCATGTCTTTTGCCGGACCTGGGCTGCTTGGAGATGGTCAGTTGCTAGGCCGGCTAGTTGTCCCATCTTTTCACGCAGTTCCAAGACATAGGGCACCACAGGGACCCCGGTATCTGGTAGTTGACCCTCCCAGTATTCCTTCAGTAGGGTCAGGGGGCCGCGGATTTTCCGCCCATACAGCAGTTCAAAGGGGGAAAATCCGGTAGATTCCCTGTGGCACCTCCCGGTAGGCAAAGAGGAGGTGGGGCAGGTATCTTTCCCAGTCTGGCTCTAGGTCTACAAAGGCCCATAGCATGGCCTTCAGGGTCCCGTTGAAGCGTTCACAAAGTCCATTGGTCTGGGGGTGATAAGGGCTTGTCCGGATGGCCCGCACTCCACAGTCTGCCAGAGGGACTGAACAAGGCCTGACATGAACTGAGTCCCTGATCTGACAGGATTTCAGCAGGGAAGCCCACTCGGGTGAAAACGGTAACCATGGCTTCTGCAACTTTGGGAGCTGTGATGCTAAACAGGGCGACTGCTTCGAGATAATGGAGTAGCATAGTCCACGATGGTCAGGATGTACCGCTTTCCAGATTTGCTGGGGCGAGCTAAGGGGCCCAGAATGTCAATAGCTACTCGTTGGAATGGCTCCTCAATAATGGGTAGGGGCTGTAGGGGGGCCCGCAGGCCACCTGTTCTTCCATGTCGCTGACAGGTATCGCAGGTACGGCAGTAGCGAGCTACCGATTGGGACATCCCAGGCCAATAGAAGGCCTGGGCCAACCTCCTTTCGGTCCCGTAGCTTTCCCTGATGCCCAGCCATGGGAATATCATGAGCAAGGTGTAGCAGTTGGGTCCGGAATTGTTGGGGAACTATCAGCTGTTTAGCCACGGTCTGGGCCCTCCTTCGGCATCGGTCTCCACCACTCGGTACAGCAACCCATTTTCCTGCACTATCCTTTCGCCGGTCCCCGGACCAGTCAGCCCTGCTCGGGCCCAGAAACTTGTCAGAGTAGGGTCGGTGGCTAAGTCCCCTTGAAACTTGTCCCGGTCCCATGTCACCCCAGCACTGTCAGCAGTCAGAGTGAGTCACTCACCGCGGGTCCGTCCACATGATGGGGTGACTCCTTCCTCTCAGCGGTTTCCCGGCAGGCCTGACTTTGTGTGACGGCTCCTACAAAGTGGCATTGAAGATCGCCAACATCATTCCCAAGAAGCACATCTGCAGGCAGTCCTCCCATTACACCCACGTTGCAGCGTTTAGGCCCCAAGCCATAGTCCAGATTGACGGTAGCAAGAGGGATGAAGCGTTTGGTGCCCCCTGCTAGTTTAATCACTATCCCAGGGCCAGGCTGTACAGCGTCAGGGTGCACCATTCGGGGGTCCACAATGGTGAGGAAGGCCCCTGAGTCTCGGAAGCCCACCGCCTTTTGTCCATCCACAGTGACCTCTTGCAAGTGCTTTCCTTGGAGGCTCTGGGTAGGGGCCCCCACCGGCAGTAGGCCAAAGACTCCTGGGGGGGTGTCCTTGTCTGCAGAAGCAAGATCCCAGTCTGAAGGGGGTGGGGCAAGTCCTCGGGAGCTTGGTACAGATCCACAGAATTCACTGGCCGGAGCAAGCTAGGCCTGAGAGTCTGTTCTTTGGCGAGGCAGCTGGCCTGGTAGTGACCAATCTGTCCACAGCCAAAGCACCGCCTATCTAAGGCCGGTCTGGGGCCCCGTTGTGAGGTGGTGGAACGAGGTGGTAGTAAGGGCCGTAGCGCTGGCACTATTTGTGGGGCCATCCGGCGATGGGGAGGCGTATAGGGCACTGGTGTAGGATGGGGCATCCTTGCCGCTTGGGGTGCCTCGGCCGCAGGCTTCTTCCATTGCGGGTTAATGAGGAGAGCCTCATCCGCTAAGGCTGCAGCTTCTTCCAGGGTGGCAGGTTTCCGCTCACGCACCCACTGTCGGAGCTCGGGGGGGCACTTGAAAAGGAATTGTTCCTTCAGGATGGCCTGGATGATCTGCTCAGGGGAGGTTGCCTTCTCCCCTTCCAGCCACCGGCGGCAGGCTACCGACAACTTGTGTGCAAACATTTTGAAGGAGGCCTCTGGGAGGCGGGGGGTAGTCCGGAACTGGGCCCGATATGACTCCGATGAGACCGCGTAGTAGTTCAGTATGGCCCTTTTTATCTCCTCATAGTTCCGTCTCTTGAGGGGGTCCATCATTCGGTAGGCTTCAGCAGCCCCTCCGTCAAGCAGCCCCACCATATGGCGAGTCTAGTCTGTGACTGGGACCTCCAGTAGTTCGCACTGGTATTCAAAGTCCTGGAAGAACCCATCCACAACTCCGCTGTGCTCTTGGTAGGGCTTAAAGTCCTTCCTGGATATTCTCTGGGCCTCCTGTGCCACAGGGACAGCCACAGGAGCAGCTGCTTGGTACTTTGCAGCTTTCCCACTCTGTCTCTTTTGAGCCTTTTCCATGGCCGCCAGCTTTCTATCTAGGGTGGCATCCCCCCCCCCCAGAATGGCCATCTCTTCCTCGTACCAGATGACCCAAGGGCTCTTGCCACTTGTGCTTTGAAGCTCTGGTCCATCTCCTCTCAGGACCGCTTGGCTCCTGCCTGTGCCCGCATCTTCCCGTTGCTGTTGGCTGGTTTCCTCCAGCATCTGGACCAGCTGATCTTTGGTAAGTCCCTTATAGTTGAGGCCCAAAGTTCTGGCCTTTTCTTGTAAGCTGGTTACCGTCCAGTGTTGATATTCCGGGGCGCCGCTTCCATGGTATGCAGACTCTCATCTGCCATCTCGAGTGCTCTCGTCCCGCTGCTGCCAACCAGTTGTCAAGAGAACCAGAGAGCACACAGAGACAGATTGCACGAACCCAACGTGCTTTTATTGGGGAGGTTTTTGGGGCACAGACAACAGTTCCTTTAGTCCACAGATCCACACCAGACACAGCAACACAGTACAGTTCTCTGGAAGGCAATATGGAACAACAGGGGGATTGTAACCCACAGGGTTAGTCCCCACAGGAGGCTCCAGGCAGGGATGGGTTAAGTCCAGGCAGGTTCACGGAGAACAAGGGGTTAAGTCCAGGTAGGTGATAGATCCAGGCAGGTTCATGGGAGAACAAGGGGTTAAGTCCAGGCAGGGGATAGATCCAGGCAGGTTCACGGGGACAGCAGAAGATCCCTCCACAGTGCAGGGATTCCAGGCAGCACAGACAGTCCAGGAGATGAGGAGGAGGACGGGGGATGAGAGGAGCTGGCCCTCAGCCAGCCTTCCCTCACACACGCAGCCAGGAGAACACAATGGGGGTTTTCCTGCTCACCCTTAAGAATAGAGCTGGTAACCGAATACTTCCTATCGGGTTACCATGGCAACGGGCCCTGTCTCTCAGGTCTCCAGACCTGCCCAGGAATTCATGCATGAGGGGAAGGGAGGAGATGGCCTGTTTGTGGATTCCTCCAGCAGGAGGCAAGGCTGCAAGCCAGGGGGGTGAGGGGCTGCTGAGGTCTGCCTGTGTCAGGGACAAAGAGACTAGAAGTCCCAGCATGGATGGGACAGAAGGGTGGCATCCAGCAAACCTGGAGGATGGGGAAGGAAGGACCAGCTCCGTGACAGATACGTATCTGTCCCGTGTATATACGATGTCCTGCAGACGTATACCGAGGACGACGTATGGATACGTATCTGTCCCGTATATATACCATGTCTGCAGACGTATACCGAGGACGACGTATGGATACGTATCTGTCCCGTATATATACCATGTCTGCAGACGTATACCGAGGACGATGTATGGATACGTATCCGTCCCGTATATATACCATGTCTGAAGACGTATACCGAGGACGATGTATGGATACGTATCTGTCCCGTATATATACGATGTCTGCAGACGTATACCGAGGACGATGTATGGATACGTATCCGTCCCGTATATATACCATGTCTGCAGACGTATACCGAGGACGATGTATGGATACGTATCCGTCCCGTATATATACAATGTCTGCAGACGTATACCGAGGACGATGTATGGATACGTATCTGTCCTGTATATATACGATGTCCGCAGACGTATACCGAGGACGATGTATGGATACGTATCTGTCCCGTATATATACCATGTCTGCAGATGTATACCGAGGACCATGTATGGATACGTATCTGTCCCGTGTATATACCATGTCTGCAGACGTATACCGAGGACGATGTATGGATACGTATCTGTCCCGTATATATATGATGTCTGCAGACGTATACCGAGGACGATGTATGGATACGTATCTGTCCCGTATATATACGATGTCTGCAGACGTATTCCGAGGACGATGTATGGATACGTATCTGTCCCGTATATATACGATGTCTGCAGACGTATACCGAGGACGATGTATGGATACGTATCTGTCCTGTATATATACGATGTCTGCAGACGTATACCGAGGACGATGTATGGATACGTATCTGTCCCGTATATATACCATGTCTGCAGACGTATACCGAGGACGATGTATGGATACGTATCTGTCCTGCGTTGAGTACGGACGCTTCATGATGCCATCATGGGAAAGTCAGTAAACCACGCCCCCCAATGTCCGGAGGTCAGGTGTATGTCTGGTATCTATGGTTACAGCAGATTCTTATTGTTCCAATCGTATTGTATCATTTGTGATGTAGTTGGATGGATTGGATACTTTTATGTATATTTAGATGGAGAACGATGGGAGCGGCGGGCTATACACCTCCAGCTGAGCACCAAAACCTACAGATCAGCAATGAGCGGGATCTACCAAGACTGGAGCAGCTATGCAGAGCAACCAATCAGCTTCTAGCTTCAGATTGTTCAGTTAAACTTTGAAAATGAAAGCTAGAAGCTGATTGGTTGCCGTACAAAGCTACCCTAGTCTTTGTAGATTCCCCTCATTGTGTCCATTGCACCCCCTGGAGGTGGGGTCTTGGCAAAGTGGCCATTACGCCTTATGACCCCTCCCCCTCCCATCCATGTGTGTGCGGTGATCACCGTGCCGCAAACTTATGGAAATATAATTTTGCTCAAGATAATGATAGATGATATACACCATATTGCCCCAAATATTGTCCCCGCCCCCCCTATATACACAATATTGCCCCAAGCATTGGGCCGCCGGTCTCTCCACGCACATGACCTTTAATGACCCCCCAGTCTTAGTCCGTAGGGTTCAATATTGAGTTGGCCCCGCCCTTTCCACACACATGACCTTTAATGGCCCCCCAGTCTTAGTCCGTAGGGTTCAATATTGGGTTGGCCCCGCCCTTTGCAGATATAACTGGTTCAATTCTTCTGGGAAGGCCGTCTACAAGGTTTAGGAGGGTGTCTATGGGAAGGTTGGACCATTCTTCCAGAAGCACATTTGTCAGGTCAGGCACTGATGTCGGGGGAGGAGGCCTGGCTCGCAGTCTCCGCTCTAATTCATCCCAAAGGTGTTCTATGGGGTTGAGGTCAGGACTCTGTGCAGGACAGTCAAGTTCCTCCACCCCAAACTGGCTCCTCCATGTCTTTATGGACCTTGGTTTGTGCACTGGTGGGCAGCCATGTTGGAACAGGAAGGGGCCATCCCCAAACTCTTCCCACAAAGTTGGGAGCATGAAATTGTCCAAAATGTCACCTTAAGAGTTCCCTTCACTGGAACTAGGGGGCCAACCCAACCCCTGAGGAACACCCCCACACCATAATCTCCCTCCACCAAACTTTACACTTGGCACAATGCAGTCAGGCAACTACCGTACTCCTAGAAACCACCAAACCCAGACACGTCCATCGGATTGTCAGACAGAGAAGTGTGATTGGTCACTCCAGAGAACACGTCTCCACTGCTCTAGAGTCCAGTGGCAGCGTGCTTTACACCACGGCATCCGACACTTTGCATTGAACTTGGTGATGGAAGGCTTGGATGCAGCTGCTCGGCCATGGAAACCCATTCCATGGAGCTCTCTACGCACTGTTGTTGGGCTCATCTGAAGGCCACACCAAGTTTGGAGGTCTTTAGCTATTGACTCTGCAGACAGTTGGCGACTTCTGCGCACTGTGCGCTTCAGCATGCGCTGACCCCGCCCTGTCATGTGACGTGGCCTACCACTTGGTGGCTGAGTGGCTGTTGTTCCCAGTGGCTTCCACTTTGTTATAATCCCACTAACAGTTGAGCGTGGCATATTTAGTAGCCAGGAAATGTCACGGATGGACTTATTGCCCAGGTGGCCACCTATCACGGGACCACGCTTGGAGTCACTGAGCTCCTGAGAGCGACCCATTCTTTCACCAATGTTTGCAGAAGCAGTCTGCATGCCTAGGGGCTTGATTGTATACACCTGTGTCCATGGAGGGGATTGGAACACCTGAATCACAAGATATGGAGGGATTGGAACACCTGAATCACATGATATGGAGGGGATTGGAACACCTAAATCACATGATATGGAGGGGATTGGAACACCTGAATCACATGATATGGAAGGGATTGGAACACCTGAATCACATGATATGGAGGGGATTGGAACACCTGAATCACATGATATGGAGGGGATTGGAACACCTGAATCACATGATATGGAGGGGATTGGAACACCTGAATCACATGATTGGGAGGGGATTGGAACACCTGAATCACATGATATGGAGGGGATTGGAACACCTGAATCACATGATATGGGGGGCGGGGCCAATACTTTTGACAATATAGTGTATATATAAGGAGGGGGAGGGGTTGGAGGACACGCTCTGTTATTTTCCTGTAAAAGTGATGATTCTTATTGTAGAAGATTAGCCGGTCCCGTCCTTTCCATATCTCCGCTGAATGATGAATCTTTGTTTGATTCTGTAGAAGAAGTCGATGGACTCCAGAGATCTGATGGCCCCAGCAGGACTCAGTGAGAGCCGCATAAGGGAAACCCGGGAATCTCTCCCGTGCTGCCGACAGCACATACGCAGACCTTGCAGGGTACGGTATTGGAGATGACACTTTGGGGTTTATTTATAAAAGAATCTCCAGAACTATCAGTCTGGTGGTCCGGCATGTACATTCATTCTGTACGAGGAATCCAGCGACTGAGGATGGGGGAACTGAATGTTCTTCAGGTGTCTTCTCTTTGGGACGAATGTTCTTATGAATATAAAATATAGAAATGAGCGCTAAGAGAGTATGAATGGTCAGTGCTGATAGCAACGTATTACAGGAGGGCTGGACATAATAATCCCATAGACTGGTGAGGATGAGGATGATCCCATAGACTGGTGAGGATGAGGATGATCCCACAGACTGGTGAGGATGATCACATAGACTGGTGAGGATGAGGCTAATCCAATAGACTGGTGGTGGTGATGATGATCTCATAGACTGGTGATCATGATGATAACAAAGATGATTCCATAGACTGGTGGTGGTGGTGATGATGAGGATGATGATGATAATCCCATAGACTGGTGATGATGATAACCTTCATCACCAGTCTATGGGATCATCATCTTTATTCTATGGGATTATCATCATCATCATCACCAATCCATGGGATCATCATCATCATCACCACTCCATGGGATCATCATCATCACCACCAGTCCATGGGATCATCATCATCACCACCAGTCCATGGGATCATCATCACCATCACCAGTCTATGGGATCATCATCATCATCACCAGTCCATGGGATCATCATCATCCTCACCAGTCCATGGGATCATCATCATCATCACCACCAGTCTATGGGATCATCATCATCATCACCAGTCTATGGGATCATCATCACCATCACCAGTCTATGGGATCATCATCACCATCACCAGTCTATGGGATCATCATCACCATCACCAGTCTATGGGATCATCATCATCACCAGTCCATGGGATCATCATCATCATCACCAGTCCATGGGATCATCATCATCACCAATCCATAGGATCATCATCATCACCAGTCCATGGGATCATCATCATCACCAGATTATCATCATCATGATCCTGTAGACTGCCGGTGGTGGTGATGATGATGATCCCATGGACTGGTGATGATGATGATCCTATGGATTGGTGATGATGATGATCCCATAGACTGGTGATGATGATGATCCCATGGACTGGTGATGATGATGATGATCCCATAGACTGGTGATGGTGATGATGATCCCATGGACTGGTGGTGATGATGATCCCATGGATTGGTGATGATGATGATGATGATCCCATGGATTGGTGATGATGATGATGATGATGATGATCCCATAGACTGGTGATGATGATGATGATGATCCCATGGACTGGTGATGATGATGATCCCATGGATTGGTGATGGTGATGATGATCCCATAGACTGGTGATGATGATGATCCCATGAACTGGTGATGATGATGATGATGATGATCCCATGGACTGGTGATGATGGTTGGTAGGGATGAGTCCTTGGTGGGAACACAGGTTCAGACAGAACATTGCTTGTCCAGGCCTTCATCTGAACGCCCAATCTTTTCCCACTTTGGCGGGACCCGGCTGTCATGTGTTCCGCCATCACTGTACTGTATATGGCAGCTCCTTCCTGTCAATGCCGGTGAAGGGAGCAGCAGAAGCTGGCAGGGTCAGGTACAGTGCCTGTCGGATGGGCTCTGTACACAGTGTCCGAGGATGGCTCCATTCACACACATGAACGGGTGACCTGGCCCCCAGAGGGCCATCTCTGAGGTCATGTGTCTACACGGCACTCCAGAAACAGACGTCCACCACTCCGCCCATTTATTCATACTGTGGGGGCAGTAAGGGGGTAAAAACTACGACCAGAAGAAACCCCCCCGATTCTGCCCCATTCTCACAACCAACTTGCCCAGAACGAATGTACATGAGACTTTGCTGGACGAATAGCTGTACATCTTCTATAAATAGAGGCGTCATGTCTCCTGTCTGTGGGGTCATCTGCCGCCATCTTCTGACACGCCGGTCACTGTACTAATCCCCCTCTCCTCTCCTCTCTTCTCTTCTCTTCTCTCCTCGCAGAGATGTGTGGGTGTAGGATCATTTGGTTTGCCACCTCCTGGCCGACCGTATCGCCAATGATGGACAGGTAATCCGAGTTCTATGTGTGATGTCCCCGGGGATGGGGGGGGATGGGGGGGACATCCAGAAATTCTGCCCCTCCCCCTCAGGGTGATACAGTCATGGCCGAAATTGTTGGCACCCTTGATATTTTTCCTGAAAATCAAGTATTTCACACAAAAAAGGTATTGCATTAACACATGTTTTGCTATACACATGTTTATTCCCTTTGTATGTATTGGAACAAATATAAAACAGAGGCAGAAAAGCAAATATGACATAATGTCACACAAAACCCCAAAAATGGGCTGGACAAAAGTATTGGCACCCTTAACTTAATATTTGGTTGCACACCCTTTGGAAAACATAACTGAAATCAGTCGCTTCCTATAACCATCAATAAGCTTCTGACACCTCTCACCCGGAATTTTGGACCACTCTTCCTTTGCAAACAGCTCCAGGTCTCTCTTATTGGAAGGACACCTTTTCCCAACAGCAATTTTAAGATCTCTCCACAGGTGTTCAATGGGATTTAGATCTGGGCTCATTGCTGGCCACTTCAGAACTCTCCAGCGCTTCTTTGCCATCCATTTCTGAGTGCTTTTTGACGTATGTTTGGGGTCATTGTCCTGCTGGAAGACCCAGGATCTTGGACGCAAACCCAGCTTTCTGACACTGGGCCCTACAGTGCGACCCAAAATCCTTTGGTAATCCTCAGATTTCATGATGCCTTGCACACAGTCAAGGCACCCAGTGCCAGAGGCAGCAAAACAACCCCAAAACATCATTGAACCTCCACCATATTTTACCGTAGGTACTGTGTTTTGTTCTTTGTAGGCCTCATTCCGTTTTCGGTAAACAGTAGAATGATGTGCTTTACCGAAAAGCTCTATCTTGGTCTCATCTGTCCACAAGACGTTTTCCCAGAAGGCTTTTGGCTTACTCAAGTACATTTTGGCAAACTGTAGTCTTGCTTTTTTATGTCTCTGTGTCAGCAGTGGGGTCCTCCTGGGTCTCCTGCCATAGCGTTTCATTTCATTTAAATGTCGACGGATAGTTCGCGCTGACACTGATGCTCCCTGAGCCTGCAGGACAGCTTGAATGTCTTTGGAACATGTTTGGGGCTGCTTATCCACCATCCGGACTATTCTGCGTTGCAATCTTTCATCAATTTTCCTCATCCGTCCACGACCAGGGAGATTAGCTACAGTGCCATGGGTTGCAAACTTCTTGATAATGTTGCGCACTGTGGACAAAGGCAAATCTAGTTCTCTGGAGATGGACTTGTAACCTTGAGATTGTTGATATTTTGCCACAATTTTGGTTCTCAGGTCCTCAGACAGTTCTCGTCTCCTCTTTCTGTTGTCCATGCTTAGTGTGGCACAGACAGACACACAATGCAAAGGTTAAGTGAACGTCTCTCCTTTTTATCTGCTTTCAGGTGTGATTTCTATATTGCCCACACCTGTTACTTGCCCCAGGTGAGTTTACAGGAGCATCACATGCTTGTAACATTCTTATTTATCCGCAGTTGTGAAAGGGTGCCAATACTTTTGTCCAGCCCATTTTTGGAGGTTTGTGTGACATTATGTCGAATTTGCTTTCTTTCCTCCCTTTTTTTGTTTTGTCCCAATACACACAAAGGGAATAAACATGTGTATAGCAAAACATGTGTTAATGCAATACGTTTCGTGAGAAATACATGATTTCCTGGAGAAATATCAAGGGTGCCAACAATTTCGGCCATGACTGTATTTCATTGTCTAGTAGAATGATCCCTTCATACATCCCTACCTACTACTTACTGTACACACCGGGGGGGGGGGGGGGCTGTATCCCCGCTCAGGAGATTCCCCTTCACTTCCTGTCCCACAGTCACAACAGGAAGTCAGAGGATCCAGGGAACATGCGGGGGGCCTGAGGGCACCAAACTGTGCAGAGACGGGGCCACACCGTACATTCCACTAACATTGAATGAATCAACACCAAGAAATAACTTCACAGCAGAACCCCCCCTTATATTAGGGTCTAATGTTCCCCTTACAGAGTCCTCATCAGAGTCCCCCCTCCCCATATATAAGGGTACCCCTCATAGTCCCCCCTTACATCCGGGTCCCAATTGAGTCCAATGCCGGAGAAATCTGCTGCTGTGTTGTGATGAGCAATCAGGGCCCGGACAAGGGGGGGGGGGCAGAAGGGGGAGGTGACCCGGGTGCAGGGAGGCAAGGGGGGGGGGGGCAGAGAATGGACGCAGAGTGGTACCCCCATTCTATGACATGTATGTACAGTAGGGAGGGGGTCAGAGAATGGACGCAGAGTGGTACCCCCATTCTACGACATGTATGTACAGTGGGGGAGGGGGTCAGAGAATGGACGCAGAGTGGTACCCCCATTCTATGACATGTATGTACAGTGGGGGAGGGGGGCAGAGAATGGACGCAGAGTGGTACCCCCATTCTACGACATGTATGTACAGTGGGGGAGGGGGTCAGAGAATGGACGCAGAGTGGTACCCCCATTCTACATGTATGTACAGTGGGGGAGGGGGGCAGAGAATGGACGCAGAGTGGTACCCCCATTCTATGACATGTATTTTCAGTGGGGGAGGGGGTCAGAGAATGGACGCAGAGTGGTACCCCCATTCTACATGTATGTACAGTGGGGGAGGGGGTCAGAGAATGGACGCAGAGTGGTACCCCCATTCTACGACATGTATGTACAGTGGGGGTGGGGGTCAGAGAATGGACGCAGAGTGGTACCCCCATTCTATGACATGTATGTACAGTGGGGGAGGGGGTCAGAGAATGGACGCAGAGTGGTACCCCCATTGTATGACATGTATGTACAGTGGGGGTGGGGGTCAGAGAATGGACGCAGAGTGGTACCCCCATTCTACGACATGTATGTACAGTGGGGGAGGGGGGCGCAGTTCTGGATCCTCGCCCTGGGAGCTGGACAACCCCGGGAACAATGGCGGGGGCGTGGCGCACTGTAGGCGCACATTCATGGCAATACACCACAATGGACAATGGATGGCGCCACCCAGCAGCTGTCTGAGAGCTTTTCTGGTGTCTCCGCCGGGGAGGATTTTACAGGTAAAAACACAAATCAAATCCGCTGAGAAATCTTCCAGGACGATGGTGGGGGAGGGAGGGGCCGGTGACAGGGTCTCTGCAAGGAACAGCACCATGTTCATGGACCGCCTCAGTGACACTCTGCCTCTCACTTCCTGTTGTGTCTCCAGGACAGGAAGTGAAGAGAAATCTCCCCAGTTTTTGATACCGCCATTTTTAAAGGGTAACTCCACTTTCATGGGAAAAAAATATCCAATCAAACAAATAATATAACATAGAATGGGGACACGAGTCGTATTGTAATGGAATGTTAGAAATAATTCCCTTTCCTTGTCAGTCTGTCATTTCCTGTAACAATGCAATATGGCCGCCTGTACACAGATGGTATACAGAGCCCCCCCCCCCCCCCCAGATATGTAATTTGCTGCTTGTCTGATTTGCTCACCGATTTCCCCCGAGTCTGCACTAAGATACAAGTCCGATTTTGGACAACAAAAGTGCCATTTTGGGTGAGATACTTCCAAAGAGAAATCACGTCTAAAGGGATGCAGACCCTGCCACTTTCCTCATGAGTGCCCTGCAGGTGCAGCAGCTGAGCGATCATTGTAAAGTCCCTCCCATTCACAGTCACTCTGCACATGGACACAGAGAAACAGACAGATTTATTCAGCATAACAAAGAGAGTAATCTGCTACAAAGTTTGTTGCCATCCCTGCAATGTACAGAGACCTCCTAGAGGGGGGAGGGGCTTATTCTGAACAAAAGTGGAGTTACTATGTACAAATCTGAAGCGTGTGCAGATGTGCCCGGCAGAGACGTGCGACATCTACACATTCACAACATCCTGAGGTCCGGGACCTCCATACTCGCAGTGTCTATGAGCATGTGCACAGATGTTCCTGAAGCTCTGCAGCATATCTGCGCATGCATGGAAGGCACCCGGAGTCACGTTATTCTCAACTAGCCACATAAAAGTCAGAATTGCAGACTTTGGGCGTGCTACACAGGCCCCAGGAAATGTCATCATTGTACACAGGACATGTGTACAACATCCAGTCTCTCTATCCTGCCGTTGGGACCTCTCTCCCAGTATACTGTACACAGGACATGTGTAGCACATCCAGTCTCTCTGTCCTGCCGCTGAGACCCCCCTCCCAGTATACTGTACACAGGACATGTGTAGCACATCCAGTCTCTCTGCCCTGCCTCTGGGACCTCTCTCCCAGTATACTGTACACAGGACATGTGTAGCACATCCAGTCTCCCTGTCCTGCCGCTGAGACCCCCCTCCCAGTATACTGTACACAGGACATGTGTAGCACATCCAATCTCTCTGCCCTGCCTCTGGGACCTCTCTCCCAGTATACTGTACACAGGACATGTGTAGCACATCCAGTCTCTCTGCCCTGCCTCTGGGACCCCTCTACCAGTATACTGTACACAGGACATGTGTAGCACATCCAGTCTCTCTGTCCTGCCTCTGGGACCTCTCTCCCAGTATACTGTACACAGGACATGTGTAGCACATCCAGTCTCCCTGTCCTGCCGCTGAGACCCCCCTCCCAGTATACTGTACACAGGACATGTGTAGCACATCCAGTCTCTCTGCCCTGCCTCTGGGACCTCTCTCCCAGTCTACTGTACACAGGACATGTGTAGCACATCCAGTCTCTCTGTCCTGCCGCTGGGACTCCTCTACCAGTATAATGTACACAGGACATGTGTAGCACATCCAGTCTCTGTCCTGCCGCTGGGACTCCTCTACCAGTATAATGTACACAGGACATGTGTAGCACATCCAGTCTCTCTGTCCTGCTGCTGGAAGCCCTCTCCCAGTATAATGTACAGAGAACATGTGTAGCACATCCAGTCTCTCTGTCCTGCAGTAGGGACCCCTCTACCAGTATACTGTACACAGGACATGTGTAGCACATCCAGTTCCTCTGTATAAGACCCCACATCTCTTCTTTAAACTGGAAAGCATCTGATAAAAAAAAAAAAAATCTAGTGCTTTCCAAAAAAAATAAAATAAATAAAAGGCCTTGTTTACACCGGCCTGCAAATGGAAGTGACGTCATGACATCGCTCTGGTCCTCCTGGGTCATAGACACGAGCGGAGGCCATCTTTCCTCTGATCATCTCTATGACCAGCCACCGCAACACTGATGAGTCAGGTAATCCCGACAACCACCGGAAAGCAGTAGAAGGAAAGGGGGCGACCCCTCCCGCCACTTTTATTAGTGATCCAGCGGCTATTCAGCGGCTCGGATCACTTTTAGGAGAAAGAGCAGCGGCTGCTGAAAATTCGAATTCCGGGGTTGCGGCATCCAGCTGCAGCCATAGACCCCGGAACTCCACTACTATATCCAGGTAGGCGGTCGGCAGGTACCCCTGTATACTCAGAGAAGGCGTGGCCAGCCGGTCTGACTCTGTGCTTATAAACAACACAGCACCAGACTGAGAATATACAAAGATACAATGTTACCTGTTGTTACTTTTGTATCTTTCTGTTCATTCATCTGTAGATCAATGGGATGAACTTAGATCTGCAAAGGATGTCAGTAAAAGCAACCGGACATTTCTTTTCCTTTTTTTTTTTTACAAAAACTGTTCCTGTGTTTATCCCTTAGTAACCCTTAGTGACCCCAATCAGCCCGAATTATCTCCTTCGTCTCCTTCTCTCTTCAGCTATTGTTTTCCGGATGAGTTTTTCTCCCCTTAAACCAGTAAACGTAACAAAACGCGCTGTTTCTGTGTTTGATGGGTGTCCGTTTACAAACAAACAGCGTTGCTGCATGAAAAGTGCGCATTTATTTCCGGGATTTCTTCTGTTTCTAATGACCCTAAAATGATGATTCTGCTACAAAGCATCGCAAAGTGATTGACAGATGAAGGAAAGGGTTCGGGGGTTTTATTTTTTAACTTTGCACTTTTTTAACCCCTTCCCGCCGACGCCTCCCGGCCCTTTAAGAGATTCTGACGTCGGGAGGCGGGGCGGTGGGGGCGTGGTTTAGGAATCATGTGACCGCCGTGATGACGCGTCACGGTGGTCACATGATCGGGAAAGGTCCCGTTCGAAAGAGCGGAGCGGGACCTTTCCGTGAGTACTACACATGTGTGCGGGGAGCGCGCAGGGCGCGCGCTCTCAGCACATATGTATTTAGTTCCATGGACGCAAATATGCGGCCGCTCGGCGTCTAGGCCCAGACGCCGGGAGGCCGCAAATCTGCGTGCGGCCGGCGCAAAGGGGTTAAATGTGAAACTTGTAAATATATAAAAAGACGTTTAAATATTATTAGTTAGTAGGATAGAGACAAACAAAAAAAAAACAAAAATCATCAGGAAAATAATCAGTGAATGGAGGAGGAGAATACGGAGTTAATTAGGGCTGATTAGAGGAAACGAAGGGCTAACAAGGGGAGAAACAGAGGAACATTGAAGTAAAAACGACTTTTTTTTTACTTGTCGGGTCGCTTTAACCGACTTCATCAGCAGACGGAAGTTCATCCCTTTGATCTGCAGATGAATAAACAGAAAGATACAAAATGAAGCAATGTTACTTTTTATCTTTCTGTATTGGTGATAATTAGTGGCAGGCTGATTATTTTTTTACTGCTTCAGCTGTCAGAATGTTCTGTGTACTGGGCAGTGCCGCCAGGGCCGGATCTAGGGGGGTGCTGGGGTCAGCTGTGCCCCCGAGATTTTAGCTGTGCCCCTCCCAAGTCTCTGAGAGCTCCTTATCCAGTGATCCATAAGCCAGTCTGATGCAGAGAGCTGATGTAAGGGGGACTCTGATGGGGACATCTGATGTAAGGGGGCACTCTGATGGGGACATCTGATGTAAGGGGGCACTCTGATGGGGACATCTGATGTAAGGGGGGCACTCTGATAGGGACATCTGATGTAAGGGGGACTCTAATGGGGACACCTGATGTAAGGGGGCACTCTGATAGGGACATCTGATGTAAGGGGGCTCTCTGATGGGGACAGTTGATGCAAGGGGGCACTCTGATGGGGACACCTGATGTAAGGGGGCACTCTGATGGGGACACTTGATGTAAGGGGGCACTCTGATGGGGACACCTGATGTAAGGGGACATTATAGTGGGGACATCTGATGTAAGGGGGGCACTCTGATGGGGACACCTGATGTAAGGGGGCACTCTGATCGGGACACCTGATGTAAGGGGACACTCTGATGGGGACACCTGATGTAAGGGGGCACTCTGATGGGGACACCTGATGTAAGGGGGCACTCTGATCGGGACACCTGATGTAAGGGGGCACTCTGATGGGAATGCCTGATATAAGGGGGCACTCTGATGGGAATGCCTGATATAAGGGGGCACTCTGATGGGGACACCTGATGTAAGGGGGCACTCTGATGGGGACACCTGATGTAAGGGGGGCACTCTGATGGGGACACCTGATGTAAGGGGGGCACTCTGATGGGGACACCTGATGTAAGGGGGCACTCTGATGGGGACATCTGATGTAAGGGGGCACTCTGATGGGAACCTGGAAGTAAGGGGGCCTCGGACAGGGACCAGGATGTAAGGTGGGTTCAGATGGGGAGGGGGGCTCCTAAGATGGACTCTGATACATGGGAGATTCTGATGGGGACATGTGATGTAAAGGGGCACTCTGATGGGAACCTTATATAAAGGGGGACTGTGATGAGGACTCCTGATATAAGGGGCCACAGGTTCTTTTTGATCACCTAAATCTAACAACAGCCTAATACATAATAGTGTTTCCCGGGTCATGACACCATGTGACATGACACATTATGAGCCCTAACTTTTTTTACTGCACCCCCAGATCAGATAGGGTAGATCCGACCCTGAGTGCCACTGTGATTAGTCAGAGCTGAATTGCTGAGTACTGGGACGGGGGCGGTCCTGGCCGCAGGGCAGAAGGACTGGACGTGCTACACATTCCCTGTGTACATTGATGACATATTTGTGGACCTGTGTAGCACGCCCAGAGTCTGCAGCTGGTTAAACAACAATACATGTGTTACCTTGTTATCTTCAGTAATGACAACCTTGTCCCCACATAAACAGGTCCATAGCAGAAACGTACAAATCGCTCCGATCCCTGGAGGGTAAGAGGGGGAGGGGTTAAATATAATTGTGTAGGAGGAAGGGGGGAGGAGCCAGGTGCAAAATCACTTCCATTGGTTGGAAGGTCCGCTATAAGTAACCTCCTTCTTCTTCTTCTTCCTTCCCTTCCAGGCATTGAAGCCGTGACTCCGCCCTCTCCAGGCCGCTTTGATCCTCTTATCGCTCTTCATAGGTCTGCACAGCTCTTCAGGGACCGACAACCGGAAACGACGCGCTGACTTGTATCGCTTTACTAACATTTCTTTTTTTGCCCAATAAAAATGTGTGATTGGTGAGCAGAGCGCGGCATTGGTTGTGTCTTCTATCTGCCCGGAGTTCAGGAGGTTATTGGGCAGGAAGGTGAAATGTTTCCACGCTGATGGTACAAAGAGAAGGAAATGATAGCACGGGGGACACCATGGAAGGAAAGTGACAGATCCTCACATGGGGGGAGGGGCATCTCCTGCTATTGGTGGGACAATCATCCACCCAGATATGAGGGTCTATTTACACAGAAAACATTCTCTGTGCCATTGTCTCCACCGCCGTCACCAATCACTCCCTGTCATTTGCAGTGGCTAAGTGGTTAGCACTTCCCCCTGGCAGTACTCGGGTCGTCGGTTCAAATCCCAACCACAGCAACACCTGCCTGGAGTTTGCATGTTCTCCCTGTGCCTGCATGGGTTTCCTCTCACACTCCAAAGACATGCTGGGAGGTGAATTGGATCCTGTCTACATTGGCCCTAGTATGTGTATGTATGAATGTAAGTTGGGGACCTTAGATTGTACGCTCCTCGGGGGCGGGGTCTGATGGGAATGTACAATATATATATGGAAAGCGCTGCGTAAATTGACGGCGCTATATAAGTACCAATAATAAATAAATACATTTGCTCCATCTAGCGGCCATAATGTGTTATTTTCCTGATTGGAGTATTTCAGGAAAATACAGCAATGTGGCCACTAGATGGCGCTGACGATCACATCCATCAGAATCTCCAAATAATGAATTTCTATTCAGAACCAAACACACCTCACACGTCCAATCAGACGGGGGGAACAGTCAAACGGGGGTGCAGTTTTCTGCGTGAGTGTGTTTGAGGCTCGAGTGTGAAGCAGAAGTTGAACACAGCGGGATAATTCAAGCAGCAGGAAGATACAACAACAAAGAACTCTACTGCAGGCTGGATGGACTGCAAGCAAACACCCCGGGGAACATCTCCTACAAGTCTGAGTCCCACTCCATGGACCTTTAATATGTCCCCTCTACTCCTCCTCTTCATATTACTATCCTGTGTTCCCAAAATCTCATTTCTTTACCCCTCTGCCCCACCCCAAAGCTTCTACATCTCCCCCTCACTGCTATCATCTCCCTACTACTGCTCTCATCACCTCCTGCTGATACTTCACTCTCCTGCTGACCCAAACACCAGGACAGGAAGGCATGTGCGCTCGTGTACATCCCGCTCCCATGTTACTTTCCTCACCCTTCTTCTCCTAACCTCTGAGGATATCTCCCCAAACCCTGGTCCTCCACTATTTCACCCCCACACCAGGCACCCTCCTTCTTCTCCTAACCTCTGAGGATATCTCCCCAAACCCTGGTCCTCCACTATCTCACCCCCACACCAGGCACCCTCCTTCTCCTAACCTCTGGGGATATCTCCCCAAACCCTGGTCCTCCACTATCTCACCCCCACACCAGGCACCCTCCTTCTTCTCCTAACCTCTGAGGATATCTCCCCAAACCCTGGTCCTCCACTATCTCACCCCCACACCAGGCACCCTCCTTCTCCTACCCTCTGGGGATATCTACCCAAACCCTGGTCCTCCAGGATCTTACCCCCACACCAGGCACCCTCCTTCTTCTCCTAATCTCTGGGGATATCTCCCCAAACCCTGGTCCTCCACTATCTCACCCCGCCACCAGGCACCCTCCTTCTCCTAACCTCTGGGGATATCTCCCCAAACCCTGGTCCTCCACTATCTCACCCCCACGCTAGGCACCCTCCTTCTTCTCCTAACCTCTGGGGATATCTCCCCAAACCCTGGTCCTCCACTATCTCACCCCCACACCAGGCACCCTCCTTCTCCTACCCTCTGGGGATATCTCCCCAAACCCTGGTCCTCCACTATCTCACCCCCACACCAGGCACCCTTCTTCTTCTCCTAACCTCTGGGGATATCTACCCAAACCTTGGTCCTCCAGGATCTCACCCCCACACCAGGCACCCTCCTTCTTCTCCTAATCTCTGGGGATATCTCCCCAAACCCTGGTCCTCCACTATCTCACCCCCACACCAGGCATCCTCCTTCTCCTAACCTCTGGGGATATCTCCCCAAACCCTGGTCCTCCACTATCTCACCCTCCACACCAGGCCACCTTCTTCTTCTCCTAACCTCTGGGGATATCTCCCCAAACCCTGGTTCTCCAGGATCTCACTCCCACACCAGGCACCCTCCTTCTTCTCCTAACCTCTAGGTATATCTCCCCAAACCCTGGTCAACCAGGATCTCACCCCCACACCAGGCATCCTCCTTCGTCTCCTAACCTCTGGGGATATCTCCCCAAACCCTGGTCCTCCACTATCTCACCACCACACCAGGCATCCTCCTTCTTCTTCTAAACTCTGGGGATATCTCCCCAAACCCTGGTCCTTCAGTATCTCGCCCCCACACCAGTCACCCTCCTTCTTCACCTAACCTCTAGGGATATCTCCCCAAACCCTGGTTCTCCAGGATCTCACCCCCACACCAATCACCCTCCTTCTTCTCCTAACCTCTGGGGATATCTCCCCAAATGCTGGTCCTCCAGTATCTCACTCCAACACCAGGCACCCTCCTTCTTCTTCTACTCTCTGGGGGTATCTCCCCAAACCTTGGTCCTCCAGTATCTCACCCCCACATCAGGCACCCTCCTTCTTCTCCTAACCTCTAGGGATATCTCCCCAAACCCTGGTCCTCCACTATCTCACCCCCACACCAGGCACCCTTCTTCTTCTCCTAACCTCTGGGGATATCTCCCCAAACGCTGGTCCTCCAGTATCTCACTCCCACACCAGGCACCCTCCTTCTTCTTCTACTCTCTGGGGGTATCTCCCCAAACCTTGGTCCCCCAGTATCTCACCCCCACATCAGGCACCCTCCTTCTTCTCCTAACCTCTAGGGATATCTCCCTAAACCCTGGTCCTCCACTATCTCACCCCCACACCAGGCACCCTCCTTCTTCTTCTACTCTCTGGGGGTATCTCCCCAAACCCTGGTCCTCCACTATCTCACCCCCACACCAGGCACCCTCCGTCCTCTGAGAATAGCCGCAATCTGCTCAATTTAACATCAATCCCCATGCCCATAAAAACCACCCTCCCTTTTTCATGTGCACTCTGGAATGCCCACTCTGTCTGTAATAAGCTCACCTCTGTCCATGACCTTTTTGTCTCCCGCTCCCGTAACCTACTAACAATTACAGAAACCTGGCTTCAAGCAGCAGATTTTGCTTCTCCCTCCCGCAGCACTTTCCTATGGAGGCCTTCTCTGGACCCACTCACCCAGACCCAGTGGTCTCAAAAGTGGTGGAGTTGGATTGCTTCTATCCCCACTGAGGACCTTTCAAGTCCTCCATAACCCTTACAAAATACAGGTGAGTCAAGGCCTGGACTGAGCGAAGTATAAGGGAGGGCCAGCATGACTGGGGCGTGCAGACGAGGCGGAGAGTGTAATTTGGGTGGAGCATAGACAAGGAAAAGGGGATGGGGGGTGGTTACTTACTTGATTGGTGTACGCAGCATTGTGGGTGGTCTTGCAGGATTTGAAAAGGGGGGTTGTGTCTTGTCGGAGTCAGTCGGAGCTTGTGCCATCACGGAGGTGGTTTCTCCCGCCCTGAAGTTGGTTTGTAGTCTGTTTGTTGTGTTGGTTATAGTTTTGTCATTGTGTTTGTTCCGGTGTTGTTTTGCTGTTTGGTGGTTGTTCGTGGTGTTTGTTTTATGTGGGCTCATGGTGTTTGTTCAAGGATCAGGATGGCTGTTGTGTCCTGAAGTGTTTGTTTGTTTGTCATGGCAGCTGCCGGGGGTCGATGGGTCTTTGAAGGCGGTGGTGGAGTGACAAGTTGAGGAATTATGGGCTGGGCCCATCGTAGGTATGGGTGTCCCTTCCCAATAAAAGGTCATGTTGGTAATGTGGGAGTTCATTTTGGCTGTATCTGGGTTAAGTAACGGTAGTATTGTCCCCGAGGCGGTGTAGTAGCGGCTGGGGGCCTTTCATTGGGTAGTAGATACAGCCGAGTTGGTGATGGGAGTAATGGTGCCTTCAGAGACCTTGGACCCGGGTGGTAATTTACTGTCAGGTATCAATTGAGTTACTGTAAGATATTTATGTTGAGTTATGTTAAATAAATGGCTGCTATGGCCGGTTTTACACCAAAAAGTGAGTTGCGTGTTTATTTGGGGGGGGAAGGTTTTGAAGGGGTGGTGGTGTTTTAAAGGGGGTAGGTAAGTGTTAGCCTCGGGATTCTGCAAGTCCAACAGTCATGTGTAACTTGCGAGCCAAACAAAAAAAACCTTAGGGATCGCTAACAATTAACACATACTCCAACTGTGCCATTCAAACCATCTATCTATAAATGTTGCGCTCCTATTATCCAACTATATAAAGTGTGTGAAATATATTATTATATATACAAACTGACAAAAAATTTCCAATATAAAGTGATCATAATAAAAAAACAACAAAAAAATAAATCCATTATCCAAAAAAAGTCCACATTTGTGATAAAGTAATTAAAACATAATACAGCAACATTTATAGATAGATGGTTTGAATGGCACAGTTGGAGTATGTGGTAATTGTTAGCGATCCCTACGGTTTTTTTTTGTTTGGCTCGCAGGTTACACACACCTGTATTTTGTAATTGCTCCCAAACTCACCAACTTGCTGAAGGAGGGAGAAATTCCTGCAGGGATATACAGAGTTTAAAGGGGAAAGGTGTTTGCAAGACGTACCCAACATCCATCATATACTGCAAGACGTACCCAACATCCATCATATACTGCAAGACGTACCCAACATCCATCATATACTGCAAGACGTACCCAACATCCATCATATACTGCAAGACGTACCCAACATCCATCATATACTGCAAGACGTACCCAACATCCATCATATACTGCAAGACGTACCCAAGATCCATCATATACTGCAAGACGTACCCAAGATCCATCATATACTGCAAGACGTACCCAACATCCATCATATATTGCAAGACGTACCCAACATCCATCATATACTGCAAGACGTACCCAAGATCCATCATATACTGCAAGACGTACCCAACATCCATCATATACTGCAAGACGTACCCAACATCCATCATATACTGCAAGACGTACCCAACATCCATCATATACTGCAAGACGTACCCAAGATCCATCATATACTGCAAGACGTACCCAACATCCATCATATACTGCAAGACGTACCCAACATCCATCATATACTGCAAGACGTACCCAACATCCATCATATACTGCAAGACGTACCCAAGATCCATCATATACTGCAAGACGTACCCAACATCCATCATATATTGCAAGACGTACCCAACATCCATCATATACTGCAAGATGTACCCAAGATCCATCATATACTGCAAGACGTACCCAACATCCATCATATACTGCAAGACGTACCCAAGATCCATCATATACTGCAAGACGTACCCAACATCCATCATATACTGCAAGACGTACCCAAGATCCATCATATACTGCAAGACGTACCCAACATCCATCATATACTGCAAGACGTACCCAACATCCATCATATACTGCAAGACGTACCCAACATCCATCATATACTGCAAGACGTACCCAACATCCATCATATACTGCAAGACGTACCCAACATCCATCATATACTGCAAGACGTACCCAACATCCATCATATACTGCAAGACGTACCCAAGATCCATCATATACTGCAAGACGTACCCAACATCCATCATATACTGCAAGACGTACCCAACATCCATCATATATTGCAAGACGTACCCAACATCCATCATATACTGCAAGACGTACCCAAGATCCATCATATACTGCAAGACGTACCCAACATCCATCATATACTGCAAGACGTACCCAACATCCATCATATACTGCAAGACGTACCCAACATCCATCATATACTGCAAGACGTACCCAAGATCCATCATATACTGCAAGACGTACCCAACATCCATCATATACTGCAAGACGTACCCAACATCCATCATATACTGCAAGACGTACCCAACATCCATCATATACTGCAAGACGTACCCAAGATCCATCATATACTGCAAGACGTACCCAACATCCATCATATATTGCAAGACGTACCCAACATCCATCATATACTGCAACACGTACCCAAGATCCATCATATACTGCAAGACGTACCCAACATCCATCATATACTGCAAGACGTACCCAAGATCCATCATATACTGCAAGACGTACCCAACATCCATCATATACTGCAAGACGTACCCAACATCCATCATATACTGCAAGACGTACCCAACATCCATCATATACTGCAAGATGTACCCAACATCCATCATATACTGCAAGATGTACCCAACATCCATCATATACTGCAAGATGTACCCAACATCCATCATATACTGCAAGACGTACCCAACATCCATCATATACTGCAAGACGTACCCAACATCCATCATATATTGCAAGACGTACCCAACATCCATCATATACTGCAAGACGTACCCAAGATCCATCATATACTGCAAGACGTACCCAAGATCCATCATATACTGCAAGACGTACCCAACATCCATCATATATTGCAAGACGTACCCAAGATCCATCATATACTGCAAGACGTACCCAAGATCCATCATATACTGCAAGACGTACCCAACATCCATCATATACTGCAAGACGTACCCAACATCCATCATATACTGCAAGACGTACCCAACATCCATCATATACTGCAAGACGTACCCAACATCCATCATATACTGCAAGACGTACCCAACATCCATCATATACTGCAAGACGTACCCAACATCCATCATATACTGCAAGACGTACCCAACATCCATCATATACTGCAAGACGTACCCAAGATCCATCATATACTGCAAGACGTACCCAACATCCATCATATATTGCAAGACGTACCCAAGATCCATCATATACTGCAAGACGTACCCAACATCCATCATATACTGCAAGACGTACCCAACATCCATCATATACTGCAAGACGTACCCAACATCCATCATATACTGCAAGACGTACCCAACATCCATCATATACTGCAAGACGTACCCAACATCCATCATATACTGCAAGACGTACCCAACATCCATCATATACTGCAAGACGTACCCAACATCCATCATATACTGCAAGACGTACCCAAGATCCATCATATACTGCAAGACGTACCCAACATCCATCATATACTGCAAGACGTACCCAACATCCATCATATACTGCAAGACGTACCCAACATCCATCATATACTGCAAGACGTACCCAACATCCATCATATACTGCAAGACGTACCCAACATCCATCATATACTGCAAGACGTACCCAAGATCCATCATATACTGCAAGACGTACCCAACATCCATCATATACTGCAAGACGTACCCAACATCCATCATATACTGCAAGACGTACCCAACATCCATCATATACTGCAAGACGTACCCAAGATCCATCATATACTGCAAGACGTACCCAACATCCATCATATACTGCAAGACGTACCCAACATCCATCATATACTGCAAGACGTACCCAACATCCATCATATACTGCAAGACGTACCCAAGATCCATCATATACTGCAAGACGTACCCAACATCCATCATATATTGCAAGACGTACCCAACATCCATCATATACTGCAAGACGTACCCAAGATCCATCATATACTGCAAGACGTACCCAACATCCATCATATACTGCAAGACGTACCCAACATCCATCATATACTGCAAGACGTACCCAACATCCATCATATACTGCAAGACGTACCCAACATCCATCATATACTGCAAGACGTACCCAACATCCATCATATACTGCAAGACGTACCCAACATCCATCATATACTGCAAGACGTACCCAACATCCATCATATACTGCAAGACGTACCCAAGATCCATCATATACTGCAAGACGTACCCAACATCCATCATATATTGCAAGACGTACCCAACATCCATCATATACTGCAAGACGTACCCAACATCCATCATATACTGCAAGACGTACCCAACATCCATCATATACTGCAAGACGTACCCAACATCCATCATATACTGCAAGACGTACCCAACATCCATCATATACTGCAAGACGTACCCAACATCCATCATATACTGCAAGACGTACCCAACATCCATCATATACTGCAAGACGTACCCAACATCCATCATATACTGCAAGACGTACCCAAGATCCATCATATACTGCAAGACGTACCCAACATCCATCATATACTGCAAGACGTACCCAACATCCATCATATACTGCAGCAAACCTAGAAGGTTCCAGGATATGTGAACCAAAAGTTTATAAAGCCCGTATAATAGGCCTAGAAGGAGGTGAGCGCACATTTCATTTCACTGAAGGCTTCACAGAAAGTCGCTGTATTATGTTTTAATCACTTTATCACAAATTTGGACTTTTTTTTTTGGATAAACGGATTTATTTTTGTTTTTTATTATGATCACTTTATTAATATATTGAAAATTTTTTGTCAGTTTGATATAATATATAATAGTATATTTCACACACTTTATATAGTTGGATAATAGGAGCGCAACATTTATAGATATATCCTCCATACCCCTCCCTCTCTATCCTTCTCTTCTTTTGAGTCTCATTGCATCCGGCTGTTTTCTCCCATTTCTCTGAGGATTGCAGTGATCTTCTGGCCTCCTGGACCCGTGTCCCGCTTTCTTGATGACTTCTCTGCCTGGTTACCCTACTTTCTCTCCTCTGAAATACCCGCTATCATTTTTGGAGATTTTAACATCCCCATTGATGTGAACAACCCAGCTACATCCCAACTCTTCAACATAACCTCATCTTTATCATTAGCACAATGTATATAGTCCTACACTCACTCTGATGGACGCGGTCCTCCATGGTCCTCCACTCACTCTGATGGACGCGGTCCTCCATGGTCCTCCACTCACTTTGATGGACACGGTCCTCCACTCACTCTGATAGACACCGTCCTCCACTCACTCTGATGGACACGGTCCTCCACTCACTCTGATAGACACCGTCCTCCACTCACTCTGATGGACACCGTCCTCCACTCACTCTGATGGACACGGTCCTCCATGGTCCTCCACTCACTCTGATGGACACGGTCCTCCATGGTCCTCCACTCACTCTGATGGACACGGTCCTCCATGGTCCTCCACTCACTCTGATGGACACGGTCCTCCATGGTCCTCCACTCACTCTGATGGACACGGTCCTCCATGGTCCTCCACTCACTCTGATTGACACGGTCCTCCATGGTCCTCCACTCACTCTGATGGACACGGTCCTCCACTCACTCTGATAGACACCGTCCTCCACTCACTCTGATGGACACGGTCCTCCATGGTCCTCCACTCACTCTGATAGACACCGTCCTCCACTCACTCTGATGGACACCGTCCTCCACTCACTCTGATGGACACGGTCCTCCATGGTCCTCCACTCACTCTGATGGACACGGTCCTCCATGGTCCTCCACTCACTCTGATGGACACGGTCCTCCATGGTCCTCCACTCACTCTGATGGGAATACATTAGACCTGGTTTTCTCCCATCTTTGCACTCCCTACAACCTCACAAACACCCCCTTTCCTCTCTCTGATCACCATCTCATCACCTTCACAGTCTCCTCATCTTCAAACACCTATCCCTCCAAGCAGCCAACAATTACCCGCAGAAACCTTCACAACTTGAACCCGGCTCCTTTCCACTCTGCAACTGACTAACTCTATGACAGAATCTCCCCCCTGTCCTGCCCTGACCTGGCCACTGCTGTCTATAACAGTTCGCTTTCATCCACATTAGACTCACTTGCTCCTCTAACCTCATGAAGTATCAGGCCCCTCAGTACAACCTTGGCAGACTGACCACACCAGACATCTTAAAAGACATAGTCATGTACTGGAGCAATTGTGGTGTAAAACTAAATCCCAGCAAGCGTTCACCCGATATAAATCTGCTTTCTTCACATACAATTCCTCCCTCCATGCTGCCAAACAAGATGACTTTGTAACTCTCATCAATAGCTTGTCATCCAGTCCTCGTCATCTCTTCTCTAATTTTAACTCTCTACTTTCTCCACCTCCACCCAGCACCTCACTCACCTCCACCCACACCCAGCACCTCACTCACCTCCACCCACACCCAGCACCTCACTCACCTCCACCCACACCCAGCACCTCACTCACCTCCACCTCCACCCAGCACCTCACTCACCTCCACCTCCACCCACACCTAGCACCTCACTCACCTCCACCCACACCCAGCACCTCACTCACCTCCACCCACACCCAGCACCTCACTCACCTCCACCCACACCCAGCACCTCACTCACCTCCACCTCCACCCAGCACCTCACTCACCTCCACCTCCACCCACACCTAGCACCTCACTCACCTCCACCCACACCCAGCACCTCACTCACCTCCACCCACACCCAGCACCTCACTCACCTCCACCCACACCCAGCACCTCACTCACCTCCACCTCCACCCAGCACCTCACTCACCTCCACCTCCACCCATACCCAGCACCTCACTCACCTCCACCCACACCCAGCACCTCACTCACCTCCACCTCCACCCCCACCCATTACCTCACTCACTGCTTACAAGATTGCAAATCATTTCAAATACAGGATTGATGCAATACGTAGGGGCATTATGACATACACATCTCTCCCACTTAGCATACCTCATACTAAACCTCCCTCAACACTTTCCTCTTCTGACCTTCTACTACCGAAGAGGTCACTAAGGTTTTCTCAGAATCCCATCTCACTACCTGCCCCCTGGATCCTGTCCCCTCACAACTACTACGGTCACCCTCTTCTTCCATCCTATGCTCCCTCACTCACATCTTCAATCTCTCCCTCTCTACTGGTGCCTTCCCCTCCCCTCCCCTCTAAAGCACGCGCACATCACTCCCATACTTAACAAGCTTTCCCTGGACCCCACCAACCTGAACAACTTAAGACCCATGTCTCTGCTGCCATTTACAGTTGTGTTGAAAATACTAGCCATCAGACATCACTAACCGGATCAATCGCTGTTTTTGGTGGAAATGATATTTCTACATCGCAGATAATTTCGTAGCAGGTGTAGTAGAGTCATAGAAATCCAACAGACCCGACAGTCATGACATGCATGCTGCTGATTCTGTGTCATTGAATCACTCATTGAAAGGGGCGTGTTCACAATAATAGCCGTGTGGAGTTCTATTAGTGACGTCATTCATTCTTTGATAAACAGGTGGCAATTATTGCCCTTATTTAAGGAAGGAAGGCAGCAAATGTTGGACATGCTGGTTACAGTGCATTTCTCTGTGAAATTCTGAGGAAAATGGGTCGTTCCAGACATTGTTCAGAAGAACAGCGTACCTTGATTACAAAGTTGATTGGAGGGGAAAACATATAAAGAAGTGCAGAAAATGATCGGCTGCTCAGCTAAAATGATGGCAAATGCTTTAAAATGGCAACCAAAACCTGAAAGACGAGGAAGAAAGCGAAAAACTACCATTGGAATGGATAGAAGAATAGCCAAAATGGGGCGGACTCAGCCAACAATCAGCTCCAGGAAGATGAAAGAAGGTGTGACGTTCCCTGTGAGGACTCAGCCAACAATCAGCTCCAGGAAGATGAAAGAAGGTGTGACGTTCCCTGTGAGGACTGTTACAATTAGAAGACGCCGATGTGAAGCCAAGCTATCTGCAAGAAGTCCCCGCAAAGTCCCACTGTTGGGAAAAAGACGTGTGCTGAAGAGGTTACAATCTGCCAAAGAGCACATTGACTGGCCTAAAGAGAAATGGGGCAACATTTTGTGGACTGATGGAAGTAAGATTGTTCTTTTTGGGTCTAGTGGGCGGAGACAGTTTGTCAGACGACCCCCAAACACTGAATTCAAGCCACAGTACACTGTGAAGTCTGTGAAGCATGGCGGTGCAAGCATCATGATATGGGGATGTTTCTCATACTACGGTGTTGGGCCTATTTATCGCATACCAGGGATCATGGATCAGTTTGAATCCATCAGAATACTTGAAGAGGTCATGCTGCCTTATGCTGAAGAGGAAATGCCCTTGAAATGGGTGTTCCAACAAGACAACGACCCCAAACACACCAGTAAACGTGCAACATCTTGGTTCCAGACCAACAAGATGGACGTTATGGAGTGGCCAGCCCAATCCCCGGATCTTCATCCAATAGAAAACTTGTGGGGTGACATCAAAAATGCAGTTTCTGAGGCCAAACCAAGAAATAGAGAAGAACTGTGGAATGTGGTCCAATCCTCCTGGGCTGGAATACCTGATCACAGGGGCCAGAAGTTGGGTGACTCCATGCAACACAACTGTACCTCTAAACTCTTAGAACGCTTAGTCTACAATCACCGGAGCTCCTCCATCACCGACAACAACCTTCTTCACCCTTCACAGTCTGGCTTTCGCTCACTACACTTCACTGAAACTGCCCTACTAAAACTCACTAATGGCCTACTAACTGCTAAAACCAATGGTCACTACTCCGTACTCATCCCAACCAATGGTCACTACTCCGTACTCATCCCAACCAATGGTCACTACTCCGTACTCATCCCAACCAATGGTCACTACTCCGTACTCATCCCAACCAATGGCCACTACTCCGTACTCATCCCAACCAATGGCCACTACTCCGTACTCATCCCAACCAATGGCCACTATTCCGTACTCACCCCAACCAATGGCCACTATTCCGTACTCATCCCAACCAATGGCCACTACTCCGTACTCATCCCAACCAATGGCCACTACTCCGTACTCATCCCAACCAATGGCCACTACTCCGTACTCATCCCAACCAATAGTCACTATTCCGTACTCATCCCAACCAATGGTCACTACTCCGTACTCATCCCAACCAATAGTCACTACTCCGTACTCATCCCAACCAATGGTCACTACTCCGTACTCACCCCAACCAATGGCCACTACTCCGTACTCACCCCAACCAATGGCCACTACTCCGTACTCACCCCAACCAATGGCCACTACTCCGTACTCACCCCAACCAATGGCCACTACTCCGTACTCACCCCAACCAATGGCCACTACTCCGTACTCACCCCAACCAATGGCCACTACTCCGTACTCATCCTATCAATGACCACTACTCCGTGCTCTTACTACTAGACCTCTCTATGGCTTTTGATATGTTGACCATCCCCTCCTCAAAAAACTCCACTCTCTTGGCCTCCGAGATTCTGCTCTCTGCTGTTTCTCCTCCTACCTATTGCAGCGCTCCTTCAGCATTACCTATAACTCTGCCTCCTCCTCTTCACTCCCTCTTTCTGTAGGGGTCCCTCAAGGCTCTGTCCTTGGACCCCTTCTCTTCTCCATCTACACCTCCTCCCTTGGTCACTTGATAAACTCCCATGGTTTCCAGTACCATCTCTATGCTGATGACACACAAATCTGTCTTTCTACTCCTCACCTCACCCCTTTAGTCTCCTCCTCACCTCACCCCTTCAGTCTCCTCCTCACCTCACCCCTTCAGTCTCCTCCTCACCTCACCCCTTCATTCTCCTCCTCACCTCACCCCTTCAGTCTCCTCCTCACCTCACCCCTTCAGTCTCCTCCTCACCTCACCCCTTCAGTCTCCTCCTCATCTCGCCCCTTCAGTCTCCTCTCGCATTACTAACCTACTAAGTGACATATCAGCATGGATGTCACTCCACTTCCTCAAACTCAATCTTTCCAAAACGGAGCTCATACTATTCCCAATCCAATCACTGTCCAAATCTTGTAGACTTCATCTCTGCAACATCTCCAAGACACGCCCGTTCCTAACCTCAGAAACCACTAAGCAACTTATTCACTCCCTGGTTATCTCTCACCTTGACTATTGTAACTCCCTCCTCATTGGCCGACCTCATCGCAAGCTATCCCCTCTTCAGTCTATCATGAATGCTGCTGCCAGACTAATCCACCTTACTAACCGTTCCATATATGCCACCCCTCTCTGCCAATCCCTCCACTGGCCTCCACTCAGTGTCCTCCATCCCTCTCTGCCAATCCCTCCACTGGCCTCCACTCAGTGTCCTCCATCCCTCTCTGCCAATCCCTCCACTGGCCTCCACTCAGTGTCCTCCACCCCCCCCTGCCAATCCCTCCACTGGCCTCCACTCAGTGTCCTCCACCCCTCTCTGCCAATCCCTCCACTAGCTTCCATTCAGTGTCCTCCATCCCTCTCTGCCAATCCCTCCACTGGCCTCCACTCAGTGTCCTCCATCCCTCTCTGCCAATCCCTCCACTGGCCTCCACTCAGTGTCCTCCATCCCTCTCTGCCAATCCCTCCACTGGCCTCCACTCAGTGTCCTCCACCCCCCCCTGCCAATCCCTCCACTGGCCTCCACTCAGTGTCCTCCATCCCTCTCTGCCAATCCCTCCACTAGCTTCCATTCAGTGTCCTCCACCCCTCTCTGCCAATCCCTCCACTGGCCTCCACTCAGTGTCCTCCACCCCTCTCCTCCAATCCCTCCACTGGCTTCCCATTGCCCAACGAACAAAATTCAAAACATTAACATATAAAGCCATTTATAAACCCCAAATTACATCACCGATCTTGTCTCCAAATATCACCCAAACTGTCCTCTCCGCTCCTTGCACGACCTCCTGCTCTCTAGCTCCCTTGTCTCCTCCTCTCATGCTCATCTCCAGGACATCTCCAGAGCTTCCCCCATCCTCTGGAACTCTCTACCCCAAGCTATCAGACTATCGCCTACTCTGCCCACTTTTGGGCGATCTCTGAAAACCGATCTCTTCAGGGAAGCCTATCCTGCCCTCAGCTAATAATGGAATCTTCTACTCCTCCTACCAGCCCCTCCCCCGCAGTTATTACCTTTTGTACCACTAGCCCCTCCCTCCTAGATTGTAAGCTCCCAGGATCAGGGCCCTCCTATCCCTCTTGTATTGATCTGTATTGTTGCTGTATTGTCTCCCGTTATATTGTACAGCGCTGAGCACACTGTTGGCGCCATAAATCCTGTATAATAATAATAATGCTGAGAATCTGAAATGCCTTCTCACTTGTGTAAACCTTTCTTGGACATGGCTGGCCCTGGGGACACAATACTGCTGTGATGGTGGTCAGGACACTGAGGAGGCTGCACTGACGTGGCTGATCAGGACACTGAGGAGGCTGCACTGGCATGGCTGATCAGGACACTGATGAGGCCGCCTTGGCGTGGATGCTCTGGTGTGGCTTAATAGGACACTGTGGAGGCTGCACTGGCATCGCTGATCAGGGCACTGGCATGACTACACTGACATGACTGATCAAGACACTAAGGAGGCTGCACTGACTTGACTGATTGGAACACTGAAGAGGCTGCACTGGCGTGGCTGATCAGGACACTGAGGAGGCTGCACTGGCGTGGCTGATCAGGACACTGAGGAGGCTGCACTGGCGTGGCTGATCAGGACACTGAGGAGGCTGCACTGGTGTGGCTGATCAGGACACTAAGGAGGCTGCACTGAGGAGACTGCACTGGCGTGGCTGATCAGGACACTGGCATGGCTGAACTGGCATGGCTGATCAGGACACTGAGGAGGCTGCACTTGCGTGGCTGATCAGGACACTGAGGAGGCTGCACTGGCGTGGCTGATCAGGACACTGAGGAGGCTGCACTGGCGTGGCTGATCAGGACACTGAGGAGGCTGCACTGGTGTGGCTGATCAGGACACTGAGGAGGCTGCACTGGTGTGGCTGATCAGGACACTAAGGAGGCTGCACTGAGGAGGCTGCACTGGTGTGGCTGATCAGGACACTGAGGAGGCTGCACTGGCGTGGCTGATCAGGACACTGAGGAGGCTGCACTGGCGTGGCTGATCAGGACACTGGCATGGCTGAACTGACGTGGCTGATCAGGACACTGAGGAGGCTGCACTTGCGTGGCTGATCAGGACACTGAGGAGGCTGCACTGGCGTGGCTGATCAGGACACTGAGGAGGCTGCACTGGCGTGGCTGATCAGGACACTGAGGAGGCTGCACTGGCGTGGCTGATCAGGACACTAAGGAGGCTGCACTGGTGTGGCTGATCAGGACACTAAGGAGGCTGCACTGAGGAGGCTGCACTGGCGTGGCTGATCAGGACACTAAGGAGGCTGCACTGGTGTGGCTGATCAGGACACTGAGGAGGCTGCACTGACATGGCTGATCAGGACAATGAGGAGGCTGCACTGGTGTGGCTGATCAGGACACTGAGGAGGCTGCACTGGTGTGGCTGATCAGGACACTGAGGAGGCTGCACTGGTGTGGCTGATCAGGACACTAAGGAGGCTGCACTGGTGTGGCTGATCAGGACACTAAGGAGGCTGCACTGAGGAGGCTGCACTGGCGTGGCTGATCAGGACACTAAGGAGGCTGCACTGGTGTGGCTGATCAGGACACTAAGGAGGCTGCACTGAGGAGGCTGCACTGGCGTGGCTGATCAGGACACTAAGGAGGCTGCACTGAGGAGGCTGCACTGGCGTGGCTGATCAGGACACTAAGGAGGCTGCACTGAGGAGACTGCACTGGCGTGGCTGATCAGGACACTAAGGAGGCTGCACTGAGGAGGCTGCACTGGCGTGGCTGATCAGGACACTGAGGAGGCTGCACTGGTGTGGCTGATCAGGACACTGAGGAGGCTGCACTGACATGGCTGATCAGGACACTGAGGAGGCTGCACTGGCGTGGCTGATCAGGACACTGAGGAGGCTGCACTCCCCAATCCCTCTTCTAACACAAATCCCCCCAATCCCCTCTCCTAGCACAACCACCCCATCCCCCTTCTAGAACAAAATCCCTCCCCAATCCCCCCTCCTAACACAAATTCCCCAAAGCGGCAATACACAGTGTCAATGGCAAGATCGGTCACTAAGGAGGCTGCACTGAGGAGGCTGCACTGGGGGACAAATGAAATGTGAGTGGGTGTAGCCCACCCCAGCACCCCCCTAGATCCAGCCAGGGCAGAGAGTAGGGAAACAGGCAGCCATGGCTGTGCCCTAGGTGGGAGTGCACCCTAGACGGCTGCCTAGTTCGCCTTGTGGTAGCTCCGGCCCTGATCCTGTCTACATGTGAGATATATAGACAGGGACCTTAGATTGTTAGCTCCTTGGGGGAGGGACCGGGACGACTGTACAGTATGTAGAGTGATGTGTCAGTTCTATATAAATACCTGGAATGTTACATTTATAAAAAAGAATAAAATATCATCGAAAAAAGCAGAAGATGTGAAAGTAGAAAAGGGAAGGATGTTGACTCATTCGTAGGTTTTAATCCCACAGCCGGCCAGTCCCAGGAAGAAGGAGGAGGGGGTCACACATTGTACAATCGTCTTTCTGTCTTCTTGCTGTAGTGAGGATCGGGCTGCGGGTCGGTTATGAGGACTCTGCTGATCTTGGGGGGTCTCGTTGTCGTTGTGCTGCTGGTGACCCCATCTAACGGTGAGCGGAGGGTGTCCCAGGATGGAGGAGAGGTGAGTTCCCGGGATGGATTGTACGGTGTGAGGGCTCTACACATCCAGGAACATTCCATCCATCAGAAGACCTTCTATAGACACAGCTGTCCAACCAGACATGTCCATACACATCAATTCCTACATATCACCGAGCAATGTCTGCAGACGTATACCGAGGACGATGTATGGATACGTATCTGTCCCGTATATATACGATGTCTGCAGACGTATACCGAGGACGATGTATGGATACGTATCTGTCCCGTATATATACGATGTCTGCAGACGTATACCGAGGACGATGTATGGATACGTATCTGTCCTGTATATATACGATGTCTGCAGACGTATACCGAGGACGATGTATGGATACGTATCTGTCCTGTATATATACGATGTCCGCAGACGTATACCGAGGACGATGTATGGATACGTATCTGTCCTGTATATATACGATGTCCGCAGACGTATACCGAGGACGATGTATGGATACGTACAGTGGGGCAAAAAAGTATTTAGTCCCCACCAATTGTGCAAGTTCTCCCACTTACAAAGATGAGAGAGGCCTGTAATTGGCATCATAGGTAGACCAACTATGAGAGACAAAATGAGAAAAAAAAATCCAGACAATCTCATTGGCTGACTTGGAAAGAATTTATTTGCAAATTATGGTGGAAAATAAGTATTTGGTGAATATGAAAAGTTCATGTCAATACTTTGTTATATATCCTTTGTTGGCAATGACAGAGGTCAAACGTTTCCTGGAAGTCCTCACAAGGTTGGCACACACTGTTGCTGGTATGTTGGCCCATCCTCCATGCAGATCTCCTCCTCCATGCAGATCTCCTCTAGAGCAGTGATGTTTTGGGGCTGTCGCTGGGCAACACGGACTTTCAACTTCCTCCAAAGGTTTTCTATGGGGTTGAGATCTGGAGACTGGCTAGGCCACTCCAGGACCTTGAAATGCTTCTTACGAAGCCACTCCTTCGTTGCCCGGGCGGTATGTTTGGGATCATTGTCATGTTGGAAGACCCAGCCACGTTTCATCTTCAATGCCCTTGCTCATGGAAGGAGGTTTGCACTCAAAATCTCACGATACATGGCCCCATTCATTCTGTCCTGTACATGGATCAGTCGTCCTGGTCCCTTTGTGGAGAAACAGCCCCAAAGCATGATGTTGCCACCCCCATGCTTCACAGTAGGTATGGTGTTCTTTGGATGCAACTCAGCATTCTCTCTCCTCCAAACATGATGAGTTATGTTTCTACCAAACAGTTCTATTTTGGTTTCATCTGACCATATGACATTCTCCCAATCCTCTTCTGGATCATCCAAATGCTCTCTAGCAAACTTCAGACGGGCCCCGGACATGTACTGGCTTAAGCAGGGGGACACGTCTGGCACTGCAGGATCTGAGTCCCTGGCGGCGTAGTGTGTTACTGATGGTAGCCTTTGTTACGTTGGTCCCAGCTCTCTGCAGGTCATTCACTAGGTCCCCCCGTGTGGTCCTGGGATTTTTGCTCACTGTTCTTGTGATCATTTTGCCCCCACGGGGTGAGATCTTGCGTGGAGCCCCAGATGGAGGGAGATTATCAGTGGTCTTGTATGTCTTCCATTTTCTAATTATTGCTCCCACAGTTGATTTGTTCACACCAAGCTGCTTGGCTATTGCAGATTCAGTCTTCCCAGCCTGGTGCAGGTCTACAATTTTGTTTATGGTGTCCTTCGACAGCTCTTTGGTCTTCACCATAGTGGAGTTTGGAGTGTGACTGTTTGAGGTTGTGGACAGGTGTCTTTTATACTGATAACAAGTTCAAACAGGTGCCATTGATACAGGTAATGAGTGCAGGACAGAGGAGCCTCTTAAAGAAGAAGGTACAGGTCTGTGAGAGCCAGAAATCTTGCTTGTTTGTAGGTGACCAAATACTTATTTTCCACCATAATTTACAAATAAATTCTTTCCAAATCAGCCAATGAGATTGTCTGGATTTGTTTTCTCATTTTGTCTCTCATAGTTGAGGTCTCCCTATGATGCCAATTACAGGCCTCTCTCATCTTTGTAAGTGGGAGAACTTGTACAATTGGTGGGGACTAAATACTTTTTTGCCTCACTGTATCTGTCCTGTATATATACGATGTCTGCAGACGTATACCGAGGACGATGTATGGATACGTATCTGTCCCGTATATATACGATGTCTGCAGACGTATACCGAGGACGATGTATGGATACGTATCTGTCCCGTATATATACGATGTCTGCAGACGTATACCGAGGACGATGTATGGATACGTATCTGTCCCGTATATATATACCATGTCTGCAGACGTATACCGAGGACGATGTATGGATACGTATCTGTCCTGTATATATATGATGTCTGCAGACGTATACCGAGGACGATGTATGGATACGTATCTGTCCCGTATATATACGATGTCTGCAGACGTATACCGAGGACGATGTATGGATACGTATCTGTCCCGTATATATACGATGTCTGCAGACGTATACCGAGGACGATGTATGGATACGTATCTGTCCCGTATATATACGATGTCTGCAGACGTATACCGAGGACGATGTATGGATACGTATCTGTCCCGTATATATATACCATGTCTGCAGACGTATACCGAGGACGATGTATGGATACGTATCTGTCCTGTATATATACGATGTCTGCAGACGTATACCGAGGACGATGTATGGATACGTATCTGTCCCGTATATATACCATGTCTGCAGACGTATACCGAGGACGATGTATGGATACGTATCTGTCCTGTATATATATACCATGTCTGCAGATGTATACCGAGGACGATGTATGGATACGTATCTGTCCCGTATATATACGATGTCTGCAGACGTATACCGAGGACGATGTATGGATACGTATCTGTCCCGTATATATACCATGTCTGCAGACGTATACCGAGGACGATGTATGGATACGTATCTGTCCCGTATATATACGATGTCTGCAGACGTATACCGAGGACGATGTATGGATACGTATCTGTCCCGTATATATACCATGTCTGCAGACGTATACCGAGGACGATGTATGGATACGTATCTGTCCTGTATATATACGATGTCTGCAGACGTATACCGAGGACGATGTATGGATACGTATCTGTCCTGTATATATACGATGTCCGCAGACGTATACCGAGGACGATGTATGGATACGTATCTGTCCCGTATATATACCATGTCTGCAGACGTATACCGAGGACGATGTATGGATACGTATCTGTCCCATATATATACGATGTCCGCAGACGTATACCGAGGACGATGTATGGATACGTATCTGTCCCGTATATATACAATGTCCGCAGACGTATACCGAGGACGATGTATGGATACGTATCTGTCCCGTATATATAATTCTTACAATGTTACAGGTTGGTGTGAATGTCTCAAGTATTCGCATTGCTGTTGCAAATAATCGCTGGAATCTTTCCAATTTGAGTATTTCTTATGATCAACTGCGCCATCTAGTGGCTAAAACGGGGTAATTTGATGATTGATGGTCATATTCTGATGGAATGTGTTGAGTGGGAAGGGCAGCACAGACACCGCCCCCGAGGAAGTCATATTCTGATGGAATGTGTTGAGTGGGAAGGGCAGCACAGACACCGCCCCCGAGGAAGTCGTATTCTGACGGAATGTGTTGAGTGGGAAGGGCAGCACAGACACCGCCCCCCAGGGAAGTCATATTCTGATGGCATGTGTTGAGTGGGAAGGGCAGCACAGACACCGCCCCGAGGAAGTCGTATTCTGGCGGAATGTGTTGAGTGGGAAGGGCAGCACAGACACCGCCCCCGAGGAAGTCGTATTCTGACGGAATGTGTGGAGTGGGAAGGGCAGCACAGACACCGCCCCCGAGGAAGTCGTATTCTGACGGAATGTGTTGAGTGGGAAGGGCAGCACAGACACCGCCCCCGAGGAAGTCGTATTCTGACGGAATGTGTGGAGTGGGAAGGGCAGCACAGACAACCGCCCCCGAGGAAGTCATATTCTGATGGCATGTGTTGAGTGGGAAGGGCAGCACAGACACCGCTCCCGAGGAAGTCATATTCTGATGGCATGTGTTGAGTGGGGAGGGCAGCACAGACACCGCCCCCGAGGAAGTCGTATTCTGACGGAATGTGTGGAGTGGGAAGGGCAGCACAGACACCGCCCCCGAGGAAGTCATATTCTGATGGCATGTGTTGAGTGGGAAGGGCAGCACAGACACCGCCCCCGAGGAAGTCATATTCTGACGGAATGTGTTGAGTGGGGATGGTTAGTAAAGCCATCATATCCAACTGGGAATGTTGGTAGACCTTGCTCTAGATGTCCGAAGGGCAGGTATTTTTCTTGTATCCATGGCTACAGCAGATTCTGATTGTTACATTGTTCTGGTATTATCTATGATCTTTGTTGTTTGATGGTTTGGCTACTTTTTTACACTTCTTTAGACTGAGGAGCTCTGGGCTCTACACTGCCAGCTGTGCACCGAACCCTAAATATCGGCAATGAGGGGAATTTACGAAGGCCGGAGCAGACAGAATTTGGAGCAGCTGTGCATAGTAACCAATCAGCTCTTCAGCTTCAGCTTGTCCAGTTATGCTTTGAAAATGAAAGCTAGGAGCTGATTGGCTACCAGGCACAGCTGCTCCAGATTTTGGCTGCTTCAGTCTTAGTAGATTCCCTTCATGTGTTCATTGTACCCCCAGGAGCCGGGTATATGGGCCAAACTGGAGGCGGGGTCTTGGCATACTGGCCATTACTCCCTATGACCGCGATCCCTCCCGTCCGTGTGTGTGCGGTGATCACCGCGCCGTGAAGGTGACAGGAAAGTCATTCGATATAAGATATAGACTATATACATCCCTGGAGGGGGGAGGGGGTGGAGGGCTCGCTCTCTAATAAAATGCAGTTTTCCTTTAAAGTGGTGATTCCCATTGTAGAAGAAAAAGTCGACCTGCCCGTTTCATGTCATCACCGGGCGATAAATCTGTGTTTGATTCTGCAGAAGAAGTCGATGGATTCCAGAGATCTGCAGTCCCAGCACGACTCAGTGAGAGGACCGTAGAGCAGAACTCGAGAAATCTCCCATGCTGCCGAGGGCCGAGAAAGAGACCATGCAAGGTGGGGCAATGGAGACGACACTTTCCAGAAATGTTCGTCCGCTGATACTGCATGTACAAATATCCAGTGACCGAGAATGTAGACAAATCGAATGTTCTTCAGGGGTTCACTATTCGGGACAAATGTTCAGTGCTGACGATAACCGGAGAAGATGGACATAGATGGACTGATATTCAGGAGGGACCAGACGAATATTCATCCATTTATGGCCATTCCCATACAGAGGGAATCGATCTTCACTGTTATCTGGCAGCAGAGGAGTCCCATAGTGCAGCAGGAAGGATTCCCCTATCCATCTCCAATGTGTGCATGGGGGAAGCTGTTGTTTGTTCATCAACCAGTTGGCTGCATATATGGAGTACAAGTAGATAGATGATCCCATGGACTGATGATGATGATGAACCCATAGACTGATGATGATGATGATTCCATAGACTGGTGATGGTGATGATGATGATCCCATAGACTGGTGATGATGATGATCCCATAGACTGGTGATGATGATGATAATCCCATAGACTGGTGATGGTGATGATAATCCCATAGACTGGTGATGATGATGATGATCCCATAGACTGATGATGATGATGATTCCATAGACTGGTGATGGTGATGATAATCCCATGGACTGGTGATGATGATGATGATCCCATAGACTGGTGATGATGATGATGATCCCATAGACTGGTGATGGTGATGATAATCCCATAGACTGATGATGATGATGAACCCATAGACTGATGATGATGATGATGATTCCATAGACTGGTGATGGTGATGATGATCCCATAGACTGGTGATGATGATGATCCCATAGACTGGTGATGGTGATGGTGATGATAATCCCATAGACTGGTGATGATGATGATGATGATCCCATAGACTGGTGATGATGATGATGATCCCATAGACTGGTGATGATGATGATGATCCCATAGACTGGTGATGATGATGATGATCCCATAGACTGGTGATGATGATGATCCCATAGACTGGTGATGATGATGATCCCATAGACTGGTGATGGTGATGATGAACCCATAGACTGATGATGATGATGATGATCCCATAGACTGGTGATGGTGATGATGAACCCATAGACTGATGATGATGATGATGATCCCATAGACTGGTGATGGTGATGATAATCCCATAGACTGGTGATGATGGTGATGATGATCCCATAGACTGGTGGTGGTGATGATAATCCCATAGACTGGTGATGATGATGATCCCATAGACTGGTGATGATGATGATCCCATAGACTGGTGATGATGATGATCCCATAGACTGGTGCTGATGATGATGATCCCATAGACTGGTGCTGATGATGATGATCCCATAGACTGGTGATGGTGATGATGATGATAATCCCATAGATTGATTAAAAAGATGATGATGATGATAATCCTGTAGATTGATGATAACAATGATGATGATGATAATCCTGTAGATTGATGATAACGATGATGATGATGATAATCCCAAAGATTGATGATGATAATGACAATAATCCCATAGACTGGTAATGATGATGAAGATGATGATAATCCCATAGACTGGTGATGATGGTGATGATGATAGTGATGATCCCATAGACTGATGATGATGATGATGATCCCATAGACTGGTGAGGATGATGATGATCCCATGGAGTGGTGATGATGATGATGATCCCATGGAGTGGTGATGATGATGATGATCCCATGGAGTGGTGATGATGATCCCATGGACTGGTGATGATGATGATCCCATGGACTGGTGATGATGATGATCCCATGGACTGGTAATGATGATGATCCCATGGACTGATGATGATGATGATGATGATCCCATAGATTGATTATGAACATGATGATGATGATAATCCCGAAGATTGATGTTGATAATGATGATGATAATCCCATAGGTTGATTATGATTATAATCCCATAGATTGATGATGATGATTCTATGGACTGGTGATGATGATGATAATCCCATAGACTGGTAATGATGATGATGATCCCATAGACTGATAATGATGATGATAATCCCATAGACTGGTGATGATGATGATGATCCCATAGACTGGTGATGATGATGATATTCCATAGACTGGTGATGATGATGATATTCCCATAGACTGGTGATGATGATGATGATGATGATGATGGTGATAATCCCATAGACTAATGAGGATGATAATCCCATAGATTGGTGAAGATCTGGTGATGACGGTGATGATAATCCCATAGACTGGTAATGATGATGATGATGATGATGATGATAATCCCATAGACTGGTGATGATGATGATAATTCCATAGACTGGTGATGATGATAATCCCATAGATTGATGATGATGATGATGATCCCATAGACTGGTGATGATGATCCCATAGATTGATGATGGTGATGATGATCCCATAGACTGATGATGATGATGATGATCCCATAGACTGGTGATGATGATCCCATAGACTGATGATGATGATGATGATCCCATAGACTGGTGATGATGATGATCCCATAGACTGATGATGATGATGATGATCCCATAGACTGGTGATGATGATGATCCCATAGACTGATGATGATGATGATCCCATAGATTGATGATGATGATCCCATAGATTGATGATGATGATCTCATAGACTGGTGAAGATCTGGTGATGGCGATGGTAATAATTCTATGGGATTATCATTATCATCCTTCCCATCACATCTGGTGAACTCGCTCAGAGCGAATGTCCATGCAGTTTCTCAGGACGAATGTCCATGAAGTTTCTCAGGACGAATGTCCATGCAGTTTCTCAGGACGAATGTCCATGCAGTTTCTCAGGACGAATGTCCATGCAGTTTCTCAGAACGAATGTCCATGCAGTTTCTCAGAACGAATGTCCATGCAGTTTCTCAGAACGAATGTCCATGCAGTTTCTCAGGAGGAATAGCTGTGCACATCATATCTGTGTCTCCTGTCTGTGGGGTCATCTGCCGCCATCTTCTGACAGGTCGGTCACTAATCCCGGTCTTCCCTTCCCTCTCCTCAGCCTTGCTCGGGATCAGGATCATTTTCACGGCAAACTGATGACACCACCGATGGACAGGTAATCCGGGTTCTGTGTGTGACATTCCCGGGGATGGGGGGGGGGGGGACATTGGGAAATTCTGCCCCTCCCCCTCATAGTGATATTTCATTGTCTACTACTGAACCCTTCGTACATCCCTTACTGTGCAACACAGGGCTGGGGGGGGGGGGGGGGGTGTTAGGACCCCTGTCAGGTTATTTTGGCCATCTGTGTCCCAAAGGCAGAGATTTCCCTTCCTGTCTCATAGCCAAACAGGAAGTCAGAGGTTCCAGGGAAGATGCGATTTCCTTAGGACTTTTTTCAGTGAGAGGACCACATTGTATATTTAGAAAAATTGGAGACTAAGAAAATTAATCAGAGTCCCCCTTACATCAGGTGTCCCCATCAGAGTGCCCCCTTACATCAGGTGCCCCCATCAGAGTGCCCCCTTACATCAGGTGTCCCCATCAGAGTGCCCCCTTACATCAGGTGTCCCCATCAGAGTGCCCCCTTACATCAGGTGTCCCCATCAGAGTTGCCCCCTTACATCAGGTGTCCCCATCAGAGTGCCCCCTTACATCAGGTGTCCCCATCAGAGTGCCCCCCTTACATCAGGTGCCCCCATCAGAGTGCCCCCTTACATCAGGTGCCCCCATCAGAGTGCCCCGTTACATCAGGTGTCCCCATCAGAGTGCCCCCTTACATCAGGTGTCCCCATCAGAGTGCCCCCTTACATCAGGTGTCCCCATCAGAGTGCCCCCTTACATCAGGTGCCCCCATCAGAGTGCCCCCTTACATCAGGTGTCCCCATCAGAGTCCCCTTACATCAGGTGTCCCCATCAGAGTCCCCTTACATCAGGTGCCCCCATCAGAGTGCCCCCTTACATCAGGTGTCCCCATCAGAGTCCCCCTTACATCAGGTGTCCCCATCAGAGTCCCCCTTACATCAGGTGTCCCCAGAGTCCCCCTTACATCAGGTGTCCCCATTAGAATTCCCCTTACATCAGGTGTCCCCATCAGAGTGCCCCCTTACATCAGGTGTCCCCATCAGAGTGCCCCCTTACATCAGGTGTCCCCATCAGAGTCCCCTTACATCAGGTGCCCCCATCAGGAGTGCCCCCTTACATCAGGTGTCCCCATCAGAGTGCCCCCTTACATCAGGTGTCCCCATCAGAGTGCCCCCTTACATCAGGTGTCCCCATCAGAGTGCCCCCCTTACATCAGGTGCCCCCATCAGAGTGCCCCCTTACATCAGGTGCCCCCATCAGAGTGCCCCGTTACATCAGGTGTCCCCATCAGAGTGCCCCCTTACATCAGGTGTCCCCATCAGAGTGCCCCCTTACATCAGGTGTCCCCATCAGAGTGCCCCCTTACATCAGGTGCCCCCATCAGAGTGCCCCCTTACATCAGGTGTCCCCATCAGAGTCCCCTTACATCAGGTGTCCCCATCAGAGTCCCCTTACATCAGGTGCCCCCATCAGAGTGCCCCCTTACATCAGGTGTCCCCATCAGAGTCCCCCTTACATCAGGTGTCCCCATCAGAGTCCCCCTTACATCAGGTGTCCCCAGAGTCCCCCTTACATCAGGTGTCCCCATTAGAATTCCCCTTACATCAGGTGTCCCCATCAGAGTGCCCCCTTACATCAGGTGTCCCCATCAGAGTGCCCCCTTACATCAGGTGTCCCCATCAGAGTCCCCTTACATCAGGTGTCCCCATCAGAGTCCCCTTACATCAGGTGTCCCCATCAGAGTCCCCTTACATCAGGTGTCCCCATCAGAATTCCCCTTACATCAGGTGTCCCATCAGAGTCCCCCTTACATCAGGTGTCCCCATCAGAGTCCCCCTTACATCAGGTGTCCCCATCAGAGTCCCCCTTACATCAGGTGTCCCCAGAGTCCCCCTTACATCAGGTGTCCCCATCAGAATTCCCCGTACATCAGGTGTCCCCATTAGAATTCCCCTTACATCAGGTGTCCCCAGCAGAGTGGCCCCCTTACATCAGGTGTCCCCATCAGAGTCCCCTTACATCAGGTGTCCCCATCAGAGTCCCCCTTACATCAGGTGTGGCCCATCAGAGTCCCCCTTACATCAGGCCCCCATCAGAGTCCCCCTTACATCAGGCCCCCATCAGAGTCCCCCTTACATCAGGGTCCCCATCAGAGTCCCCCTTTACATCAGGTAATACATTTATATGTAGCATTTTCCGATGACAAAAGGAACTTCGGTCATCCTAATGCTGGCCCTGCCTCCTCCCATTGATGCCGCCATCTTTAAAAATCCAAAGTGTGGGCAGACACGTCACAAGGCTTCAGGACGCGGCAAAGACCTGCACCACCTCAGCACATTCCCAGCAACCTGAGATCCGGGACCTGCAGGACTGCGGTGTCTTCATGGGGGGGGGGGGGGGAGGCGGAGCTGCATGTCTCTGCTGGGTCCTGGAGTCCCGTGGCATGTCTGCGCATGCGTGGAAGGCACCAGCAGCACAAAGTCATTCTCCTTCTTTGCCACAAAAATAGTCAGGAACACTTCAGAAAAAACATTTTTTTTCAATATAATTGTGGGAGGGGGAGGAGCCAGCTGCAAATGACTCCTCCTATTGGTCTGCTATAAGTAACCTTCATCTTCCTTTGCAGGAGTTGAAGCATTGACTCCGCCCTCTCCAGGCCGCTCCTATCCTCTTCACATGTCTGCAAGGCGCTTCAGGGACCGGCGTCCGGAAATGGCGAGACGATTTATTGCCGCTTATTATCCTTCTCCTTTTATTATACATCTTAAAATAAAATGTTTTTGATGAACGCAAACCGGCGTCCATTGTGTCCGTTATACCTCCCCCCATTGTGTCCGTTACACCTCCCCCCATTGTGTCCGTTACACCTCCCCCCATTGTGTCCGTTACACCTCCCCCCATTGTGTCCGTTACACCTCCCCCCATTGTGCCCGTTTACACCTCCCCCCATTGTGTCCGTTACACCTCCCCCCATTGTGTCCGGTACACCTCCCCCCATTGTGTCCGTTACATCTCCCCCCATTGTGTCCGTTACACCTCCCCCCATTGTGTCCGTTACACCTCCCCCCATTGTGTCCGTTACACCTCCCCCCCATTGTGTCCGTTACATCTCCCCCCATTGTGTCCGTTACACCTCCCCCCATTGTGTCCGTTACATCTCCCCGGAGCTCCACAATTCTGCTTGATGTACAGTGCGGGAAATGTGTATTTGCCCCCCCCCTGATGCTGAATGTTCGCCCCTCACACAGAAACGATCGGTCTAACAATTGGAATGTTCGCCCCTCACAAAGAGATGATCGGTCTAACAATGGAATGTTCGCCCCTCACACAGAAATGATCGGTCTAACAATGGAATGTTTGCCTCTCACACAGAAACGATGAGTCTAACAATGGAATGTTCGCCCCTCACACAGAAATGATCGGTCTAACAATGGAATGTTCGCCCCTCACACAGAAACGATCGGTCTAACAATGGAATGTTCGCCCCTCACACAGAAACGATCGGTCTAACAATGGAATGTTCGCCCCTCACACAGAAACGATCGGTCTAACAATGGAATGTTCGCCCCTCACACAGAAACGATCGGTCTAACAATGGAATGTTCGCCCCTCACACAGAAACGATCGGTCTAACAATGGAATGTTCGCCCCTCACACAGAAACGATCGGTCTAACAATGGAATGTTCGCCCCTCACACAGAAACGATCGGTCTAACAATGGAATGTTCGCCCCTCACACAGAAACGATCGGTCTAACAATGGAATGTTCGCCCCTCACACAGAAACGATCGGTCTAACAATGGAATGTTCGCCCCTCACACAGAAATGATCGGTCTAACAATGGAATGTTCGGTGTAACACTGAGAGACAGAATACAACAACAAATTCAGCAGAAATGCGTCTAACAAATGATGACGGATCTGCATGTTCATGAGGGAAAGAAGGATTTGATCTCCTATCATTCAGCAGGATTTCTGGCTCCCAGGTGTCTCTCATACAGGTAACAAGCTGAGATTAGAAGCAGTCTCTTAAAGGGAGTGCTGCTAATCTCATTGTGTTACCTGTATAAAAGACACCTGTCCACAGGAGCCATCAAACCATCAGATTCCATACTCTCCACCATGACAAAGACC